>NC_088379.1:154074166-154374333 GCF_037993035.2 Macaca fascicularis
CCTGAATGGTACTACCTAGGTTTTCCTCTAGGATTTTTATGGTATTAGGTCTAACATTTAAGTCTCTAATCCATCTTGAATTAATTTTCGTATAAGGAGTAAGGAAAGGATCCAGTTTTAGCTTTCTACTTATGGCTAGCCAATTTTCCCAGCACCATTTATTAAATAGGGAATCCTTTCCCCATTTCTTGTTTCTCTCAGGTTTGTCAAAGATCAGATGGCTGTAGATGTGTGGTATTATTTCTGAGGACTCTGTTCGGTTCCATTGGTCTATATCTCTGTTTTGGTACCAGTACCATGCTGTTTTGGTTACTGTAGCCTTGTAGTAGAGTTTGAAGTCAGGTAGCGTGATGCCTCCAGCTTTGTTCTTTTGACTTAGGATTGTCTTGGAGATGTGGGCTCTTTTTTGGTTCCATATGAACTTTAAAGCAGTTTTTTCCAATTCTGTGAAGAAACTCATTGGTAGCTTGATGGGGATGGCATTGAATCTATAAATTATCTTGGGCAGTATGGCCATTTTCACGATATTAATTCTTCCTATCCATGAGCATGGTATGTTCTTCCATTTGTTTGTGTCCTCTTTTATTTCACTGAGCAGTGGTTTGTAGTTCTCCTCGAAGAGGTCCTTTACATCCCTTGTAAGTTGGATTCCTAGGTATTTTATTCTCTTTGAAGCAATTGTGAATGGAAGTTCATTCCTGATTTGGCTCTCTGTTTGTCTGTTACTGGTGTAGAAGAATGCTTGTGATTTTTGCACATTAATTTTGTATCCTGAGACTTTGCTGAAGTTGCTTATCAGCTTAAGGAGATTTTGGGCTGAGACAATGGGGTTTTCTAAATATACAATCATGTCATCTGCAAAGAGGGACAATTGGATCAAGTTCACACATAACAATCTTAACCTTAAATGTAAATGGATTAAATGCTCCAATTAAAAGACACAGACTGGCAAACTGGATAAAGAGTCAAGACCCATCAGTCTGCCGTATTCAGGAGACCCATCTCACACGCAGAGACATACATAGGCTCAAAATAAAGGGATGGAGGAAGATTTACCAAGCAAATGGAGAACAAAAAAAAGCGGGGGTTGCAATACTAGTCTCTGATAAAACAGACTTTAAACCATCAAAGATCAAAAGAGACAAAGAAGGCCATTACATAATGGTAGAGGGATCAATTCAACAGGAAGAGCTAACTATCCTAAATATATATGCACCCAATAAAGGAGCACCCAGATTCATAAAGCAAGTCCTTAGAGACTTACAAAGAGACTTAGACTCCCATACAATAATAATGGGAGACTTCAACACTCCACTGTCAACATTAGACAGATCAACGAGACAGAAAGTTAACAAGGATATCCAGGAATTGAACTCATCTCTGCAGCAAGCAGACCTAATAGACATCTATAGAACTCTCCACCCCAAATCAACAGAATATACATTCTTCTCAGCACCACATCGTACTTACTCCAAAATTGACCACGTAATTGGAAGTAAAGCACTCCTCAGCAAATGTACAAGAACAGAAATTATAACAAACTGTCTCTCAGACCACAGTGCAATCAAACTAGAACTCAGGACTAAGAAACTCAATCAAAACCACTCAACTACATGCAAACTGAACAACCTGCTCCTGAATGACTACTGGGTACATAACGAAATGAAGGCAGAAATAAAGATGTTCTTTGAAACCAATGAGAACAAAGATACAACATACCAGAATCTCTGGGACACATTTAAAGCAGTGTGTAGAGGGAAATTTATAGCACTAAATGCCCACAAGAGAAAGCAGGAAAGATCTAAAATTTACACTCTAACATCGCAATTAAAGAACTAGAGAAGCAAGAGCAAACACATTCGAAAGCTAGCAGAAGGCAAGAAATAACTAAGATCAGAGCAGAACTGAAGGAGATAGAGACACAAAAAACCCTCCAAAAAATCAATGAATCCAGGAGTTGGTTTTTTGAAAAGATCAACAAAATTGACAGACCACTAGCAAGACTAATAAAGAAGAAAAGAGAGAAGAATCAAATCGACGCAATTAAAAATGATAAAAGGGATATCACCACCGACCCCACAGAAATACAAACTACCATCAGAGAATACTATAAACACCTCTACACAAATAAACTGGAAAATCTAGAAGAAATGGATAATTTCCTGGACACTTACACTCTCCCAAGACTAAACCAGGAAGAAGTTGAATCCCTGAATAGACCAATAGCAGGCTCTGAAATTGAGGCAATAATTAATAGCCTACCAACCAAAAAAAGTCCAGGACCAGATGGATTCACAGCTGAATTCTACCAGAGATACAAGGAGGAGTTGGTACCATTCCTTCTGAAACTATTCCAATCAATAGAAAAAGAGGGAATCCTCCCTAACTCATTTTATGAGGCCAACATCATCCTGATACCAAAGCCTGGCAGAGACACAACAAAAAAAGAGAATTTTACACCAATATCCCTGATGAACATCGATGCAAAAATCCTCAATAAAATACTGGCAAACCGGATTCAGCAACACATCAAAAAGCTTATCCACCATGATCAAGTGGGCTTCATCCCTGGGATGCAAGGTTGGTTCAACATTCGCAAATCAATAAACATAATCCAGCATATAAACAGAACCAAAGACAAGAACCACATGATTATCTCAATAGATGCAGAAAAGGCTTTTGACAAAATTCAACAGCCCTTCATGCTAAAAACGCTCAATAAATTCGGTATTGATGGAACGTACCTCAAAATAATAAGAGCTATTTATGACAAACCCACAGCCAATATCATACTGAATGGGCAAAAACTGGAAAAATTCCCTTTGAAAACTGGCACAAGACAGGGATGCCCTCTCTCACCACTCCTATTCAACATAGTGGTGGAAGTTCTGGCTAGGGCAATTAGGCAAGAGAAAGAAATCAAGGGTATTCAGTTAGGAAAAGAAGAAATCCATTGCATTCTTTAGGAATGCTTAAGTGAGATCTTCAGGTCTTTCCAGGGTCTTGGCATCAACTAGCAACCCGGAGCCGCATTAATTTGATACAGTTCCAACCCCCCGCTGACCTCCTAATTTACCTAGACTCTTGCTACAATGATGTGTTCCTTGGCCTTCCTGAATTCGATTTGCCTTACTGCAACAAATTGAGACAGCCTATGTCAAAGAAATTTCTCCAGGTCTAGACTCTAGAATGATATACAATCCACACAACTCAGAACCCAAAAGACAGGCACTTGGCATGGTTAGAAAGAACAAGAGGCAGCTGAATCTTTTTCTGAATTAAGTGAGAGGACTGTTGTAATGCATATCATTGACAAGGGCCATTTCTCTGGCCCTTCTTTACAGTCAGCAAAATGGCACGTCTCTCCAGATTTTTCTTTACACAGCTCCTTTTCCCTGTGAGAATGGGAAACTTCCTATTTCAGGTACACAAAGGGAAAGTTAACAATTATTTTGACGTATGAGGAACTTGCCTTCAAGCCAGTAAAAATATAAATACTGGTGATGCTGAAAGTATTGACTGATTATTATGATTTTTTGGGCTGGGCATTGTCATAAATTATTTAGGATATTTTTTCTTTTAATGCTTACCACAAACTTATGCAGTAAAAACCATTCAAAACTTGTTAAAAATGAGGAGTAGAAAGGCTAAGTCCTCTTCCTAGACACACAGTGGCAAACACTGACCCAGCATTTAAACCCATGGGTTTCCGACTCCTAGTCTCATGCTGTTAATCACAAGAAGAGGATAAAACAGATCCTCTGCCTATTTTGATTCCTCAATATTCAAACACTTAGGTTAAAAATGTCATAGTTGTTCGCTATTTTCCCTAATAGCTGGAGCTTCTAGAGTCTGTAGTGTAAGTCTTTTTATGACAAGCAAGTTGAAGTGTTAGCTTCTTTCTCACCTTAGTGCTATTAGACAGAAATGTCCTGAAAAATTCTATGTGTGATAGAAATCTGAGCATATGCTTCCTTAGGCCCTGCACACCTTCTCTGATGTTAACTTCCCCGACTGCAACTGCCCATTCATCAGCCCTCCCAGGCCATGTTCGTCTTTGAATCTCTCATGTTGCTTTGTTAAAAGTATACTTTCATAAATATTTGTTAAAGTAGTAAATTCCTATTTCTTTAAGTGCTAGTATGGTTGAAAATATATAGGAAGAACATCAAGTATTAATGTCTTTTGAAAAGTCAACACGATGTGTGCTTTTGTTTACATTCAGAGTATTTTTTGTTTTTATTTCCTATTACATATATAATGCATGATCATTGTAGAAAATTATAGAAAGCATTGTAGAAAGTATTGTTTTGTGTATATATATATATATACACATATAAAATGGGCTTATGCTGGCACTGTTTTTAACTTTCAAATTTATCATTTGCTTTCTTATCAGCTATCAATCAACTAAAAAAGTTAAGAAAAACCTTCATAAACAATATCTAATATTAAGTGACTAGTCTGCGTGCTTTTCATAGTCTATTTTTACTGTGGTTTTGTAGAAACATGTGAAAACATGTCTCAGTCTCCCTATGAAATAGTTTAATGGATTTTATTAATGTGCCAGTAAAATATTTTTGTCCCCAAAATCAACAAGGTAGCTCAAAAGTAAAACTCTTTCTTTCATGTGATATGATCTACACTGTAGGTTTATGCAAAAAAGAAAAAAAATCTACTGGTAAACAGCCAAGAAAACAAGGTCCCTTTATTATGAATGCAGGCAACACTAAGAAAAATAATTAAGCAATCATTTAAAAACCCATAAACACAGAACACACACACACACACACACACACAGAGTTTCATTAACTTTAAACCACAAGAAATTAATTACAGATTCACTGCTAATGAACATATGGGATAAGTGCTGACACTCAACTGGTTTCAGTTCAGTGATCGCAGAAACAAAGCAATGTTCACAGACGGATGGTGGGGGGAAACGTTAGTGAGTGGGGACCAGGAAGCAAGATTCCTTCATAACTATGGAAAACAGTTCCAAAATATTCAGACAGAGAGAAAAGGGCTCCAAAATCCATCCCATTCTGAGTATGAACAGACCTTCTCCATCACCGCCACCTGCTGTCTCTACCTCTAGAAGAAGCTGTAATGTCTGAGGAAGGAGGAGGTTGAGCAGAGGGGAGAGAGTAGGCAGAGAGGCATTGGCAAAGAACTATGGCTCCAGAGCAAAGACAAACCCACCTCGACCCCCACCCAAAAAATAAAAAGAAAATAGAAAAAGAAAAGAAAAGAAGAAACGTCATTTCTAAAGAAAAGTGTCATAGACCTGAAACAGATAGCTATCTGTACAAAGGGTTCATGTGTTATATCAGAGGGTAAGTCACTGAGCAATTGCAGAGAAATTAAGATGTTCATCCTGTATGTCCTTTTCTATTTAAATATGCTGACAATTTAAAACACCCTTATTGAAGATGCAGATCATGAAGACACTCACCTTTTCACATGCTGAGCTACAATGTCAAACTCTAAAGAAATCATTGCAGCAGGATCAACATCACTTTCTCTTCAAAATTCTTACCTCACTGCAAGCTGAAGACAGCTATGTTGGGCTTCATATTTATTAACAAGATGTAAAAGCAAGTAATTCTACCCGGTGTCATAAAATAGTGAATGCTGCCTCCCATATTACTTAGGATAAACAAATTCCTCTCCTATTTCTATTCATGTCCAGAATAATCAGTTCATTATTCATCATCTGGGATGTATGCGTTATTCATGATTAAATATTTATCAATTCATATTGGTGGTTCTTCCTATGGAATCACTCTCCTATTCTTCTTACTCATCTGTGTTTATATCCAGTGAAAATATGTCTTCATTTGTCTATGAACTGGAACAATTCTAAACACTTTGTGTCTACCTATAGTATCTACTTCTTAGTTGAAGTAACTTAAAAAAAAATTCTCTAGGCCATGCACGGTGGCTCACACCTGTAATCCCAGCACTTTGGGAGGCTGAGGCAGGTGGATCATTTGAGGTCAGGAGTTCGAGGCCAGCCTGGCCAACATGGTAAAACTGCATCTCTACCAAAAATACTAAAAAATTAGCTGGGCATGGAGGTGGGAGCCTGTAATCCCAACTATTTGCAAGGCTGAGGCAGGAGCATCGTTTGCACGCAGGAGGAGGAGATTGCAGTGAGCCAAGATCCTGCCACTGCACTCCAGCCTGGGCGACAGAGCGAGACTCTGTTTCAAAATAAATAAATAAAATACATAATAATAAAATACAAATTTAAAAAATTCTCTAGATTTTTATTTTCTTTTGGAATTATGTCTTTTTTATATTCTTCTCCTTAGTTCTAAAATCATTTTCCATCAGTTTACACGATTTCTAACTCTATGTTGATAGAGATTTTCAGTTTAACATAGATGCTAATAAATTAATTTAGCTTCTGGTATGATTTTCATTTTTCTGTCTGTCAGAAATTTACCATCTTGAAAAACAAATCACTAGCTCTCAGTTATAAGCAAAGTTATGTAATAATACTAATTAGAGAGTGTAAATGATCAGTTCATCATTTTATCGTATTTTACATAAAAGCATGCCTAGAAAACCATAATTTAAATAATGTAAATGGACTTGAGAAAGCATGATGTATTATAGACTGTAATTTGATTGCATTTGCAAACTTAATAAAAGTTTTAACATATCAACAATTTTAAATCTTTTTTTTAAATTACATTTTAATTGACAAATAATAATTGTATATTTTTATGTATTATGATGTAGTGTTTTGATACAGGTATATGTTGTGGAATGATACAATCAGGGTCATTAACATGACCCTCACCTCTCACACTTATTTCTTTGTGATGAGAACATTTAAAATTTACCGTTCCAGCAATTTTGAAATATGCAACACATTATTATTAACTATAGTGCCCCATGCTGTGCAATAGATCACTAGAAATATTCCTCCTAACTGAAACATGAAACTTTTGTTTATTCTTGGTGTATAAAAGAAAGAGAGCTCAAGCTAAGGCATTTCCCAAGGAAATTTTCCAGTGTCTCAAAGAGTATATAATTATACAGGTCACTATTGTGCTAAATAGGTACACCTTTTAAAAACTGCAATTACTATGCTGATTGAAGGGGTGTTTGATCATTACTCTGCTGATGCTGAAAAAGTATAGTATGACGGTTAACGGTACAGCCTTTAAAGTTGAAATGCTTACATTCAATTTCCAAATTTTTCATTTGCCAGCTAAGTAACTGTGCCTGTTTTCTTTTATGTAAAATGGTGAAAAACTAGTTATTTGGAGAAAATATTATTTTCAAGATTAAAAGATATGGCATGATTTGCATAAAGTTTTCAGAGCCTGTAATGTGATAAGTACTCAATGAATGCTGGTTTCCTTGCATTGATAAATGATGGTGGGGGTGGGGGACTGTCCAGGGAGGAAAATTGAATCTTATGGCCCTTATAATAAGGACGCTGTGGTTTCCCTAGTATATCCATAGTTTATGAATATTTTGTCACCAGGTTCTTCGTGTATATTAGAGGGGCACGGGGTTGAAGAGAACTCCTGTTCTTTCGCGTGAATTAAAGGGAAGGGAATATCAAAATTGGGCTACTTTTCGGTATAAAGATTTGTTTACACAAGTTATCTAATCCAGGGCCCTTGTAACCATTAAAGAAGAGAAAGTCCAATGATTTGATTATTTGCTTTGTTTTTCTTTATATCTCTGTATTATATTAATAGTTTTCTTTAAAATTCATCATGCACAATAAAAATGTATCGACTTTCTCCTTTAGCTTCGGAGGCCCCACACTTTCCTGGTTTCTTCTTCCACCTCTCTGAATGTTTCTTCCATCTCCTATATAATGTCTTGAAGTGAATTATTGGAATTTCATATTGCTTCATCATCCATTTCAATATAAGCTTAAGTTTCTTTTAACAGAAGCAGAGCTCAGCCACCATTGACACAATTTCCAGTTCTCTACTTCCTTCCAGTTCCTCAAAATGGTAGACCTAGACATCTGCCTTAAAACAACCATCTTCTGGTGACCACCTTCCTTTGGGACGGCTAGATACAACCTACTTGACTCACCCCATGGAGCCCTGCATACTGCATGGACTGTGCAGATATGCCACAGTGACCACCTCTCAGTCACAGTGTGACTCCACAGAACTCGCTTCTGTGTACTCTAAACCCACCAAGCAGAACTCCCTGAGAGAATACTGCTTGGATAATGCCTTGGACCTCAGTGAATGCCATGGTCCCTAGGTCTTCTTATCTCTCTTGCTCCCCACCTGCTGGTTGAGTGTCCATGCCCCTTCCAATTGGCTTTGTAAAGGGTGCTGCCCTTGTCTGTCTGGGATCTGTGAGTAAAAAAATGATTCTGTTATTTCATGTGTTTTGTTGAGTTGCCTCTTCTGGGTCTCATGTGACCAATATACCCAAACCTAACTTCTTTCCCAGTTAGGGCTCTCATAGAGAGTGGCTACATTATTAGAAATAAAACAGCGATGAGACAAGAGCAGCAAGGGCATTTGCCAGCATAAACAATTTTCTGTGAGAGGGCCACCTGGTCATGGGTTGGACACTTAGGCAGTGGAGTGTCTAACAAGATTAAAAAAAAAAAAAAAAAAAAAAAGGATCCCATGAGAGGCACATTGTAAACATCCGTGATTGAATCTTTTGATTGCTAGTCAGGACAGAGCTAGAGCTTATGGCCACTCTCATGAGGAAGAACTCAGGACCAACTTACAGAAAACAGAGCAAGTCTTCTTCCTATCACCGCACTCAATCTTTTTTCTTCTTTAAATCTTCTTTTTGAAAAATATATACCCCCTTAGTGTCATCTACCATTTAAAATTCAGATTTCCTAATGTTACAGATCAAGCTACCTTTTTGAAATCCCTGGATGTCTCACTGAGAGTTTAAAATCTACACATCTAAAATGAAATTTTACTTTCACATCCCAAATATTTTTATTCTCTTAAATTCCCTCTCTGAGGGACAGCCTGAAATCTACTCATTAGTCCAAACAAGAAACCTAGGAGTTATCCTGCTTTTCTATCACTCCCTGACTTCCATCATCTCATTTTCAATTAAGTTCTACAAATGTCTTTACACTCTCTCTCAGTCTTTCAGTCTTCAGGCTCCTAATCCAACATTCATTTCTTCTTCAAATCACCACACTAACGCGCCAATCCTCACTGGGTGTTCCTCTTTCCATATTGTTTTTCATTCCATATTCTGAGATATGGCTTTCCTTTCCTGCTTAAAATATGTTTATTTATACATTTCATCAGCAAGTATATATTCAGCATCTACAGTTCTAGGGGCCCAGGACACTATGATGACCAGGTTCTTTGGTTGATGCTGTTTACAGATCATTTTAAATATACATATATATACACACACATATATATACACACACACATATATATAAACATAAACACTTATATGTGTGTTTGTTTGTGTATGTGTATGTGTATTAGACCTTAAAGAGCATCCAAGCTACCAAAGATTTCCATTTCACTTTGGAAATGTATTAAAAGTATTCTTCTCTCACTTGTATATTCATTTATTCATCCATCCATTCACTGACTTTTCTTTAGTGTCTCTTTAATGTTTTCTTGATAAAGTTCAAACTCATTAGTATTACATACAAGTGCCTTTGTGATCTTATCTCTGCCTCTCTCACTAGCTATATTTTCTGCTACTCTTCCATATATCTTCTACATTCCAATAACAAGTTTTGTGTGCACTTATAATCTTATCTCCTGCCTGAAAATTGATATTTCTATCTCTTCTAAGAAGAATATCCTTTCTGCCTCATTCATGGAAACTGAAACTCACATATTCAGAATAACTTGTCTTGACCCACCTACCTTTCAGGTTGTTAGAGACCCCTCATCATACATAAATCTCTCTCTCTAGCTGTCCTATTGTATGATAATTGTTTATTTTTTAATCTCCACTGTGAACTTTCTAATGCATCCCCATCATGTTTACTTTCTTATACAATGACTGTCACATAGTAGCAATTTATAAATGTCTTTTGAATGAATAAATGACAGAATGAATGAATAAATTATCCCATTTGGGTCAGATGCTGCAGAAATATTCTGGGCTTTGTTGAACACAATGTTTTAATTTCTTCTTTTCTTCTGAAGAGTCCTGGAATGGTGGCCTAAAACTACTATGAAAGATTTCCTAAATTAGTTTTAATTTAGTAGCAAAGTCAACTAAATTCCAACAAAATTACCATCTTTAGAGGTACCTAAAAATCTATTTAGCAACAAAAATACCAAAAGCAGTAGGGGATGGTTGATCAAACTTTTCTTCTTAGACCTGATGAGCACAGCTTTTTTTTGTTGAAAATGATGAGGCCCACACATTTTCAAATCTGTTCAGTTCACTGAAAGGGTAGTGTGCCTCAAGATCTTCATTCTTGAAATTCACCTTCACCTCATCTGCCCGCACAACACTCAGGAGTTCTGAGAACTGATAAAATTTCTGAAGTTCTTTGTGTCTGTTGTCTCCCACTTTTTTCTTAAAGACAGGAGTATACTGAAAGTGCCAAACACTGAAAACTGGTATAGCTGTTGAGGCTAATCTCATCTATTCAAACAATGTGAAAGCAGTCAGTGGATCTGCAAGTGATATAACAGTAGCCCCTGCCTGTATTAGAGTCTTGGGTCACATTATAGCAATCTTCAGCTTTGCAAATTTCCCAGGGCTCTTTTAACAAATAAAATGCTCCTCAAAATCTGACTAAAAATTGTATTTTTTCATTGAATTCTTCATAGAAGGATCATTTAGTGATACTGGCTTCGAGAAGACTGAGTCTTTGCAAATTACAGATAATGCTCAGCACAGTGCATGTAGAATTAAATGTTTAGCTGTGAGGCCATAAATATATAAATTCTAGAATGAAAAGTATTACCTCATGCAGGAAATGGGAAATTTTACATATGCATACATATATAATTCTATGTATGAAATATTATATGTGTGTCTCTTCTTAAAGCCAGACAACTAAATAGCATAAATAATGTAAGGATTAAAATTCAGTTTGACATTACACAATTATTGAATGTTCTGAAATCTTCCAAAGCTAAAGGGAAGTTAAATTTCCATTAGTAAGACTATTCTATAATACTGCATTGTTCATTAATTGTTGCTTGAAGATTGAGTATGAAGTAATGGATTCTATGGCACTTACATAATATTTTATATTTGCAAAGTGCTTTGCAATTGTGTGCCAGTTAAATGTTAACCGGCCTTATATCCATTATGGATGAGAATAAGAAATGCCTATATGTAGAAGGACAGATTGTTGGAACTTCTTTAAATGAGACAAGAAACCTTTTCATTAACTACATATGTCCTGTAAATTATTGACCTGTCTACATCTTCCATTTTATCAACAGTCTTTGAAGTTGAAAGTTTAAAACACTAGCCATTCCTCAATTTTCATTCAGATCTTGGCACAAAACTGCACTGATTCCAATAATCACATATTTTTTTCTAATCAGTATTCATCCCAATTTGTCAATTTACCATGTATTATCATCCACGTTAGCACTAGCATCCTCTTCTTCAACTCTACACTATAGAAAATCTTTTTCAGTTGGAAGGAATTTTAAAATTTAACTTTCTTTTTTTACCGATTTTTTTTTTTTACTGTATTTTTTGCAAAAGGCTTTAAAAGTCTTTCAGGCCCTTGTTTATTATTTAAATTTGTCTGCGATTCAATAGGATTAATCAATATTTTAACATATATATATCACTTCTCAATTATTTCCTATTACATTATACTTATCAACATAGGATCTTTGCATTAATAATGTGTTTATTATTCTACATAATTTTCTTTAAAATCTTGTATTAGAAAGACATATTTTCCCTCATTTAGTTTAGTGTTAAATGAAATTGAGTGAACTGAAATAGGGCATGTCAGACCTACCAGAGAGTAGAAACTCTTTAAGAATCCGCAAAAACTGCTTCTTGAAAATCCTAACTCAAAGTAGTTATTTGTTGAGCAATAATTGTGAATACGCTATGTGGATATCTGCTTAAATGGTAATGATTATTCACAACTCAACTGCACATGCAATTGAATTTTTTAGTAATGTGTCTCATTCTTTAATCAAACAAACCAGAATGTTCACATCCCTGACTGGTCAGGAAGACTAAATCAAAGGCGCTGAAACAGGTAAAGTGACAGCCCAGAGGGACCGGACGGAGGGTGGGTATATGGTGGTGCTGAGAATGGGAAGATGGTCAGGGAGAGGCCGAGCAGAATACTCTGGTGAGACAACACACAGAATGGAAGGACGCTGTGGTTTCCCTAGTATATCCATAGTTTATGAATATTTTGTCACCAGGTTCTTCGTGTATATTAGAGGGGCACGGGGTTGAAGAGAACTCCTGTTCTTTCGCGTGAATTAAAGAGAAGGGAATATCAAAATTGGGTTACTTTTCGGTATAAAGATTTGTTTAGACAAGTTATCTAATCCAGGGCCCTTGTAACCATTAAAGAAGAAAAAGTCCAATGATTTGATTATTTGCTTTATTTTTCTTTATATCTCTGTATTGTATTTCTTTATATCTCTTAGTTCAAGTGACAGAACTAAGACAGTTACCCGAACATTAGTTCAGATTTGGGGCAGAGATGTCTGATAGGTACACAGAAGTGTACAACCAGACTTTGGGAGAGGGAAGGAGGTCATGGGGGAAGTAATAGATTTACGGGTCATTGTGCAGTGATTTCTGTTGCTCTATTTTAAACTGAGATATGGGTTTGCAAAGTCAAGATGTTACATTCTACATACTTATTTCTGGGTATTTTGCTAAGTTTAGGGAAAGGTATTATATCAACTATATAACAAGGTTATATACAAGTTAAGAAAACTTTAAAGAAATAAATAATCTAAGTACAATTTAGGACTGTTTTCATGAATTCTCAACTGTCATCACTTTCTACTTATCTAACTCTGATTTTCCATACAGAACAATTTATCCCCCAAATATAATCATTTCAAAGAGGCAAATCCCTCTCCCTTGGGGAAAAATTAGGGTTAGGTTAGACTCAGTCTAGTGTTGTGGCTCTGGAGCAGCGAGTTTTTAAAGCTCATTTTTCTCGACAGCCCCTTATAATAAGGTAATCCTCCCTCCCTTCTTACCCTTAATAAAGGACAAGCATTGTTCTGAGTTTATTGTTGTCATCTCTGCTCCAAGAGTTCTGCCCTAGCCTACCTTGGCTCTTCCAGCTTCTGCTTTTTTTTTCAGACTTGGAAAGAAAAAGAAACACAAAATCAAAAACAAAAAGTTAGAATACTTGTACACATTTTTCTTTTTGTTGTCATGAACCCATAAAACTCTTTCTAATCAGACTAAATCATTATCTCTTCTCCACCTCAGTCCTTTGATCTTTGTGGCAACATCTAATTCACACTCATTTGCTTTGGATATTTCATCCTCAGCCAGCTGTGACACTTGAGTAATTTCACATACAAAATACATTTCTGAAATATTCATATTTATCAATTTTACTAAAGTATTTTATAATTTTAAAGTACATTTAAACAGACTCCTAAATCAATTTTAAAAGGAAGATGAAAAGAAGTTTAATACACACAATAAAAAGTGTCTGCTCAATGTACATTTGTAGCATGCATAAGTAAAATACTATGAGAAGATACAAAGTAAATACCTTGGCTTTTTTCTGTTAGCAAAGTGAAATAAGTTCTAACATTTAAGTTTTAGGGATGGACACTAATGAGAAAAATCAATCTTTTTAAATATACAAATGTATGGGGTACAAGTGCAATTTCATTACATGCATAGATTGTGTAATGGTCAAGTCAGGACTTTTAGGATGTCCATCACCTGAAGGATGTACTTTGTACCCATTAAGTAATTTCTCATCCTCCACCCCCTCAACCTTCCTACTTTCCATCAGCTATCATTTCACCCTCTCTATTCATGTGTACACATGTTTTAGCACCTACTTATGAGTGAGAACGTGTGACAATTGTCTTTCTGTGTCTGACATGGTTTTAAAAAAAAGTCTTGGGTTAAGATCTGAAAAAAAAAAAATAAGTGCAGTTGCTGACATTTTTGGGACAGCCTCACAAATAAGAAAAGAATGAGATGACAACAAATGAAATGATTACTTAAAATTAGGTAGAATTGGATTTGAACATTAAAGGGACTTGTGGAAGAGATATTCTGAGCCATAATAAACAGGCATATTTATGTAATAATCTTTATAAGGTAATTATTTTCCCTTTGAATATATTTGGAAGGAAAGTTTACTGGCAGATTTATTAGCAGATTTGTGGTATTTTGTCTCATCACTTGGAAGGCATTCATTCCAATCTGCAAAGGAATGCTTATTTTCCTAGTATGTGCTACGTTTTAACATCTTCATAGTTCACGTTCTAGGTACATTCTATGTTCTATATGTGATCTATGTAGTAAAGATGAAAATGTGTTGTAACATTTGATGCATTCATGAGAAATTCTGTATATCATGGAAGTTATTTATATAATTTACTGAGACTAAAACAGATACAATTTATTGCCAATTTAAATTTTTACATAAGAAAAGAAAATATGTGCAATTTGCAAAATAGTTCATAAAAGCTGTTAAATTTGACACATTTCCATGGCTTGCATCAATCAATCATGGAATTTTTAGTGCAAGCATTTTCAGTTTTGTACTCAATGAATACACAACAATACATAAGGCTTATTTTTCTTCTTCTTCTTATAGTTATCTCATTAAATCTGTCCAAAGAAATGCATATTTGAAAACATTTTTCCCCCATGGTAAATGTGTGAGAGCAGCAACACAGCAATGTTTTCATTTTTTTCTCAAGATTCTACTTAATATCCAAAGCATTCATATGCAAAAATTAGTGAGCCAAACGAAGAGGGTGATTTCACAGCGGTGCTTGCTAGATTCTATTTTGCTGAATAAGAATGAACAAAAACCTAAAGGCTGACCCCATCAACTCCTCCCATGGAGAATAAGTGTTCTCCACAGATATTGTAGGGGCCCCTTACCTGTGACAGTTATTTAGAAGACAAGAGGCTTAACCACTTTATTTAGTACTTTACTCAAAACATTAACTTAAGAGAAAAGCTGTCAGTGTTGGGGAGGAGGCGAGGATTGGGATAGGCAGAAAATCAGAGGTACCAGGGCCAACCTGATTCATCTGGCAAAGTTTTCCTTGGCTAATATTATTAATGACAATCCTTTTCTCCATCTGCTACTAAGCTTGGATGGGATGGAATGGATGGGATATTGGTAGGGTTGCAAGATTTAGCAAATAAAAACACAGGACGCTCAGTTAAACTTGATTTCAGATAAACAATATATAATTTTGTCAATGAATGAATATTTTTCAATGATCCAAGATACAAATTTAACTGTACATTCTGTAATTTCCTCAACAGCCTTAGGTGTGGGGAGAGAGCATGGACAAGGACAAGCTTGTAAAGAAGAAAGGAAAAGGAGGTGCATGATAGCCAAGGTCATATCACCATTCCATGAAAAGCCTCTCTACCAGTCCCTATCTTGCATAATTTTCCTTCTCCATCACCATTTCAGGCCTGTGTTGAATATTCCTCATGAATTCTGAGAGTCTCTTGTGCTCTAATACAAATTTGAAAGCCTTATTTGAGTTAAGAGCCACAAATGTATTTTACTACATTTTGTTATCCAAACTGTTTTTATGTGAGGCTATGTTTTGTTGAAACCTCCTCCTGATGACCACACATTGTTTTAATCCTTCACTGGACAGAACATTCCCCTCTTGTGAACATTGTTTGTCTTCCGCAATCTAGAAATAATTGGTACAAATGAGGAGAGGAGGCACCCAAACTGCCCTGAGCTGAGTGCTTTTACATATGCCAAATGCTTTTGCAACATGTCTAAAAAAAATGTAACTCTCCTCCTAAACCAACACCTTAGTTTTACTTCTCCAAAATGCATTTGTTGCTATTACATATACAATATGTATTTTGGACAACTTACTCAAGGCTGATGCTACAACAAGATTCTTTAACTCATTCCAGCCAAACTTTATAAATGCGGAGAATGTTGACCATCATGGCTGATAAGATGATAGTACACCTGGGAATCTCAGTTCAATAAGCAATCTAAATTGAGTTTGCACTTTGTTCTGCATGCATCTGTTTCACCTATCATTACTAGGGCCAAGTGGAGTGCAGGTCAATGTTTAGAGACATCCAAAGTAGGGTCTATGGTCGTGTTCATGTTGGATCTGGTTGAACTGTTGGAAGCTAGAGAGTTAAGGAGAAGCTCTTCACCATTTCTTCAATGAACTCATGCTTTGGCTCTCCCCCATGCATATAGAATGCAGCTCACATAAAGAGTGAGTGCATGATGTGATCTCATCCTGTAGTTGGACATTACTTTGTTGGCTCCCACACTTAAAGCAATTTGAATTTCTCAGCAGCCATACATCACCAATTTTGACAGAATTTGCAGGTTTGTTCTTTACTCCCAGCCTAATGGATGAAATGAAACTTGGTGAGCTCCCAGAGTTGGACAACCTTCAGAATGCTGAGACATACTAAATGAAGGAAAAAAGTCCTTTTGTGAATTCTCCAAAACTGAGACCTCCCAGTGACTATGGCAAGGTCTTGTTGTTTCAGTGAAAAGTTGTTGAACTTTGTGAACCAGTAAGTGATCTCTACGCTTACAAAAGCTTCTGAGATTCCAAAACCCTTTGTTCATCCCTTTTGTTTTTCCAGGCAAAGAAAATGGCATTTTAATAGCGGCACCTTCACTAGTAAAATGACTTGCACATGCAAAGTAGATTCTCAGTGAATATTTGTTCATTCCTGATTATCCCCAAGAGAACAGACACATTATAAAACCACTTCAAATTGTTCAGGTTGGGATTTTTTGTTTGGACTTTTGCTCTTTATTTGTCCACTTAGTTGAAATCCCATCTTAATGCCCTTTGATTAAGATTGGTTACAAGATTAATAGCTCCAAATCTATTCTTGTTGTGCTTGTATATTTGTAGTGGCATCAAACAACACAGTTTTCAATGAATGACTCTTCCAATATATCAGTTAGATTTACTATTTCAGATGGAATTTTAAAAATCTGCCTGAAAAGTACAGATTTCTTACTAGTATACGCTACTTCTTAGCAGACCAGAAATAGTATACAAATATCTCATATTTATTTTTCATATGCTATAATTTTGACCTTGCCTCTGATAATGATTGGTATATAAAAATAGAAAACAGCCATTGACCCAGATAAAACAATTTTTTTAAATGCTGAGAGTAGGGTTTGATTTTAGATTGGATGCTGTTTTTTTGCTTCCTCAAATAAAAATCATATTAAGTAGGAAATCTAATAAACATCCTAATGGGCTGAAAACATTGTTTCTCATAATTGAGCTTGCTTTCTTTATTTATTAGTTAAGCTCAGCCAGGATGGTGGGCAGGCTGGCATGAATTGATGTGTCTTGATGTATTATGAAACATTACAGCTGAGCTCTACAGCCTTTGGGCTGAGGTCAAGTGAAGGTGGAAGAGATGATTTCGTGCAGGCTCCTGCCAGAAGCTTGATATCCAATGTTGACTGCTGACAACAAGCCAAGTGAATTCACTAAAGTTTGGACACTGTACAACAAGTTTGGTGCCTCTTGTGACTGTGTAATTGGTCTGTACACTCCAGATTAGACTATTTATAAACACTGAGGAATTTTCCGGGCAATGCAAATTTCACTACACATGAACAGAGGTGCTTGGCAGTATTCACAGACAATCCCATTGACCGACTCTGAGGTGTACATGTTAAGATTAATAAATATAATTGGCTCCTTGCACTTTGTATGAAGATGAATTTTAGTGTTAAACGTCATCCTTCAGATAAAATGATCACTTCTGTCAGAATAATTTCCTTCCTTATTTGCATGTTGTCTGTCCACTCCCATATGCGAATATAAAGTCCACGAACCTGGAGACTGTTGTCTGTTTTGTTCACTGCTGTATTCCCCAGCACAGAGAAGACACCCTGGGCCCTAAGAGGCTTTAAGAAATATTTATCCAATGAATGAGAAGTGATGGAAGTGAGGAACACTAAACTCAAGTTAGTGGTTACCACTGGATAAAGGAGAGAAATAAAACTGCAAGAGGAACACAAGGCACCACCTGTATCTACAATACTGTATCGCCATAAGAAAACCCTGATACAAAACATGCCAAAATACTGAGCTCTGGCAAGAAACAAAAAGCAAACAAATTCAGCCACAGCTAAAGGTATGACATTAATAAATAATTTGCACAATTGGTTAGAGCACATGTTATGCAGTGAAAAATTATATATGGTTTCAATTCATATAGAGAAAAAGGCAGAATTGTTTTTCTTCTTGCTTTGTCTTTCAAGTTTATTTCTCTTAAAGTTAACTCTTATCAATTGTGTTTATGACTCGATTTAGTTACAAAAGTCATCAGAACTAACATTTTAATTGCTTAATTTATATAATATCTTTCTGATTGAAAATTATAATTGACAGTTTCAGATTATGTAATATCGTCAAAGGTTTAATATTTATCTGCAGATTTGGTCAGTTTAAATTATTCAAGCCCATAGTGACTTGAAAGTCCAAATTCTGTATGAAAGTACTTAATTTATTAAATAGAGTAAATTATCTTTTTAATAATGTTTATTGATTAAATTATTTAAATCATTTTCTTTTTTTCATAGCTTCCTTCATAGACAACATACTTTGAAGTCCATAGAAAGCTTCTTGACACATATTACATTCTAGATTTTATTCATTTATAAAAATATATCTTCTGTCTCTTGGATTATACATTATATTTTTTAATGTTGAACATCTTTCTATTGCTTTTCTGAATATGGCCATGCCAAACAAATAATAAGCAGACTGAAAATAGAAATGTTTAATTTCATGTATTGACAATGGCATGTTTAGAGCTAAATTACTTCATTGGCAAATGTTTAACCGTTGAAGATTTTTCTTCCTTTCTATCTTCATCTCTCCATGCTCTGCATGAATTCTGTGGTCTCCATAGGAAGTCGTAAAACAATCTATGGTACCCCAAAAGCAGTCTTGAGGGGATTTCACAGAGCAAGTATCAGAACATGTTACAACTCATTTCTAAAGAAGTTCCCCTAAGCTTCCTGTCTATACCATAAACAATGGTCTGCTGGTCTCCTCTTCATTCATGCATTCATTTCATCCAAGATACTTTCTGGATGTCCCTGTCTTCAGGAAGAAGGGCCTAATAGTCCAATATTATGTGGTCATTGCCACTGGATAGAAACATTCTTCTCTTTGCATAAAGTCACATGGCAAGCATAACGATCCCCCTTTCCATCTTTTGAGATTATATTTTACTCCAGTGGGATGACAATAAATGAGGAGAAAAGGATCCCCCAAAAGTCATGCAGAAAAAGAGTTTTAAGATTCATAGAAGGCTGTTCAATTCCTATGTTATATGAAATATCCAAAATTTGTGAAAGATCCTTTCTATGGCTTTTCTTGAATACTTTTGCATAAAACTTTTCTTACCCACACAGGCCTGATAGACTTTCTTATTTTATATGCCTTTGCTCCTAATGTGCCTTTTGGCTAGAATGACTTTACCTCCTCTGCCAGATGGAATATGATCCATCCTCCAAGGTTCAGTTTAAATGGAACCAAATCCCCTCTTCAAACCCTTCTCTAATTATTCTGGCAGGAGTCATTTCTCCTTCCTCTTAATTTCCTTAGCTTCTTTATTTCCTGACACGATGACCTTTAGACAGTCTCAACATATATAATAACTATATGTGTGCTTCAGATGATAAGCTTTTGGGAAGCAGTGGGTATTATTTATCTTTGAACTCACCACCTTTCCCAGACAAATATTTTGCATGCACTAGGCTGTCAATATATGCATGCTGAACACTAATTGAATATTATCTCGCTCTTTTCCATACAAGGAAGAGCTCAAAAATTACAATTCGCCAGCCTATCTTTTCTGATCACCAGGTAGTCTATCTCCTTTAAAAATAAAAGGCTGGAGAATCAGCCTATCTAAAAAACAAAACAAGACAAAACAAAATCACCCCACCACTAGTAATGGCAGCTATATACCAGATGTTACACTGTTTAAGCTCCAGGAATACAGCTAACCTGGTTTCCCAGGAATTTTGGCATTGTTGAATGCTTGACTCTGCATTAAAATTCTGAGCATCAACATTAAGGGGCTGATTAGTGAACTGAGTGTTCAGAT
The DNA here is from genome assembly GCF_037993035.2 of Macaca fascicularis. Lineage (NCBI taxonomy): Eukaryota > Metazoa > Chordata > Mammalia > Primates > Cercopithecidae > Macaca > Macaca fascicularis. Next base: position 154,094,447 of record NC_088379.1, read on the forward strand.
TATTTAATCTTCCTACCTCTTTCCCTGTTCTGCTTAACCCTTAGGTAAAATGTGGCAATAGAAAAGTTGGAACTAAAGTTCTGACCAAAGAATATCTGGGGAAAGAGAGTGGATGGATTAAAATGATAGTTTCACTTTGAATTACTTGCGTATTTCGATTATAAATCAAATTTAAATGACAAATATCCCAGTTAGACCTTCCACTTAAGTAATTTTAATTTATCTGTACTTTGTTTGTTTTCTGGACATCCTTGTCTAAACATGTTGTAATCTAGGGCACCAGATGTAATTTTCCTTTCTGAAGTACTTCATTAGCCATGTGTATTGTGCTAGATCATATTTTCTCAAAAAAATTCTTTCTTATGGGTGAGAAGTCATATCCAGGTCACATAGTATTAGAACTCTGCTTTGGAATCTGGGTTTTCTGTTTTCTAAATCAGAGCTTTATATATGTGTTAAAAAGCCAGATGCCATTAAATATCAAGCTTCTTTAGGGCACACACACACACACACACACACACACAGATTCCATTAGCAAATATTTTAACGCCACTGGAATGTTTCCAGAAAAGATCTATTACCCAATGTAAGAGAAAGAAATAATAAGATAAATGTAATAGATGTAAAATAAAGGTAAGGAAAACAGTCTGGCAGTTTGTCAAAAGGATAAAAATAGAATTAACATGACCTAGCAATTCCACTCCAAGGTACACATCCAAGAAAAAACAAGTAAACAAACATATACCTACACAAAAACATGTACATGAAAGTTCACAACTGCACTATTTATAATAGCCAAAAAAAGTAGAAACAACCCTAATGTCCATCAGCTGATGAATGGACAAACAAAATATTGTGTCTTCATACAACTGAATACTATGTAGTTATAAGAAGGAATGAAGTACTGAGGCATGCCACAGCATGCATGAACCTTGAAGACATTATCTGCAAAGGAGATCATATATTTGATGATCTTATTTATATGAAGTGTCCAGAATAGACAAATCTGAAGATTCAGAAAACAGTGCCTACCAATGGTGCAGGAGGGGTTCAAGGCTGGAGGGAAATGTGAAGTGACTGTAATTACATATGAGTCTCCTTTTGGGCTATTGAATATCTTCCAAAATTGATTGTGGTGATGGATAATTGTTCAACTTTATGAATATACCCATGGCCATTACATTGTGTATTTATTTAAATGGGTAAATTGCATGGTCTGTGAATTATATGTCAATAAAGGTGTTACAAACATAGTTTTGAAAAGGTGAGCTTATAGGGGCTTAACATTCATTTATTCATTTATCATTCACTATTTTATTCATTCATGTATGCGCATGCACTACCCAAGATTGGCCTTCTCTGGCATTGTCGCCTCTCTATCTCCATCTCTACCTCTAGACTGAGAATGTCCTCACAACACCCCTCAATTACCTTTCAGAGCATATACCACATTTCTAATCATGCTGCAGTCTTTACGACAAAGGATCTCACCTATTCTGATCACTGATGTGTCTGCAGTACCTACTATAATGGGCATGGCTCATGAAAATAGTTTCAATTATTAAAATATGAAATGTTGCATATTATTAGTAAATGGAAAGACCCTAAAACATCCTAAGAGATCAAATAAATATAATTGTATGAATGTATACATGTTAATAATAAAAAGGAAGAGCAGAAAAGATTAATTTTCTTTCAGTTGGAATTTAATCCCAAATTATCCAAGTTTATATAAGCCATGCTTGAGATCAAAGGAGATCATAGCTGGATTTCAAGGAGAAAATAATGTTCTTGATACTATGTGAAAAATTTTCTTGGTATATCTACTTTCTCTGGGAGACTATATATTTGTTATCAAATTTTTAAATAGTAAATGAGCCCCAAGAAGCCACTGCTAGATCTTGATCAAAAAGGCCCCAAATGCGAGTGAAATTCAGTACATGAATAGTCCACCTTTTCACTGTCTCTGTCTAATCCAAAACCAATTCCTATTGGTAATAACACTTAAATACAAACTGAATATTCCCCCATTTTTATTTCTACTTCCATTGCTTTGTCTCTGGCATTTGCAGTTTCCTGCCTAGACCACTGTAACCACAGCCTAACTACCCTCTCTACCAGCAGGAGAGAGAAGCTCACATTCTTCTTCAGTGAATTAGTGATTCACAGATGCCATGGCAAAGAAAACCCTTGAGTGGCTAACTACAGTATGCATATCTGCAACTATGACTGTTTTACTTTCTCTTTTTTCAGTTAGTACATATAAAGAGATGATCGGACACCTATCAACAAAGACCACTATTAATCATCTTTATGTTCATGTCTGGAACATAGTAGATGTTGTATAGTTATTTGTTTAGTTGAATGGATCTGTCACTCCTAAAAGCCTAATACATGCTTTGTATATGAGAAAGGTTTAATAATGTTAAACAAATGAATGGTATTTCTATATGCTATATATTCACATAGATGCATATTCTATGTGTTCATTATTTAGTCTTTCTTCTAAAGTCCTCCTTGGATGGGGTGAGAAAGCAAAAACCTTGAAAACAGCAGGAGTCTACTTCTACATATGGTGCTTTAAGAAACTGATGTGTCTTAAAACCAAAGCAAATCCCATTAACAGAATAAAACCCCAGTATACACTTACAGTGCTGAGAAGATGATATTTAATGGAATCCTGTAAGTAGCTACCTTGAAATTGCCATCTTGTTCCAAGAAGGTTTCTAGATTATTTTAGTATTTTTATGTAAATTTATAATACCTTGAATTCTAAAAGCTGTTTTATCAAGAATTTTTCCACTGTGTAGAATTAGCCTATTAGGTTTATTCCATTTTTACCTTTCTTGTAAAGATTTAATACATATTTAGTTATGACCTAATAAAGACCTTGTACAACAAAACATACTGATGCTCAAGTAGCTGCTCTATTGTGGTGCCATAAGCAGCACAAAGGGCTTATTTTGTTCCTGCTTCTGGTTCTGTATTGGCTCATTACCAGAGACATTTAACTCAGATAGCTAGATCTACTGTGTGTCCTTTGGTAGACAACAAATTTTCAAAAGAGGGGGTAAACGCTTAGATTTTAAAAAGTCCAACATATCATTATAACTAAAATATACAAATGAAAATGCATTTTAAATCTTTAAAGAGCACATCTGTGTTAGGTTATCAGTGTTCAATCACCTTACATTATGTTATACACAATGAGCAACTGCACAGCTCCAACCTCCAAAACAACATTTAGCAAAATAAATCCCCAGAAATCCATCAACCACAGAAATGTGCTTCTCATGTTCTCTGGTGGCACTTCCCTTCCTGGTACCCTAGTCTTTCCATTCAGCAATTAACTATTAACATTGGGTAACTCTTTGAGTCTTAATTACATCATATTTTGTAAGGAATCTAGAGTCTTTGTTTGCATTAAAGTCATGGAGGTTGAAGTAGAAGAAGTATTGAGGCACTTTCTGGTTGCTAGGTCTAGTAGTCCAGAATTTACCCAGTACTCTCAGGCTAAATAAGGTCAATTTTAACAAGATAAAGGTAAGTTTATGCATGATCTCCCGACTTTGTGTTCATGTTCAGAATCTACTTCTATAATACCACAATAAGCAGTTCAAGCAAAGATTACCACTAGTCTTACTATTCAAATCTAATTGAAATTGTTAACATTTAACTACATTCTTGTTTTTAAATTTCTTAATACTTGAGCTTGTTTTGCATTTTCTTCTTTCTCCAACTTCTGGATACTTCACATTCTAGAGTTCTTCCTTTACGTCAACTCTTCTTTCTCAACTTTGTTGCTGGCTCCCCTTCCTCTCTTGGCAACTTACATACTAACATCTATTCCACACCCAACCAGACTTTCCCTTGGCCTTTTTCCTCATTTTAAATATTATTCGATTGTGATCAGATTCATTTCCATGAATGAACGAATCACCCCAAATTAATATACTGTAGGTATTTCCAACCCAACACATTTTAAATTAGATTAATCCTTTCCTTCAAACATGGACCTATTAAGAGGTCAAGTACTTTACCTTTCAGTGTTAGTAGTTTTCTGTTGCTTGTAATAGAATATCTGAAATTAGGTAATTTATAGAGAAAAATAATTTTTTTCTTACAGAAATGGAGGCAGAAAATTTCATGGTTAATGGACTGCATCTAGTGATGGCCTTCTTGCGGATGGGAAGTCTGCAGATAGTTCCCAAGCAGCACAGGACATCACATGGCAAGGCAACTGAGTATACAAGCTCAGATCTCTCTTCCTCTTCTTATAAAACCACCAGTCCCACTCTCATGATAACCCATTCATCTAATAATCTAGGAATGAATTAATCTATTCGTGAAGGCAGAGCCTTCATGTCCCAATCACCTCTTAAAGGCCACACCTCTCAACACTGCCACGTTGGGAATTACATTTCAACATGAGTTTTGGAGGGAATAAACATTCAAACCATAGCAATAACTAAGTGATTTTGAAGAAATTGGATGAGTATTACAAATAACAGAGCTAAAAATGACTACTTAACAAAAATTTGGGTATACATAATTGTTAAAGCTGATATCAAGAGAAGTTATACCATTGCTTTTCAACAAAACATTGCTTAAAACCTCTGTTCACAGAATGCTGGCATGATGAACTTTGGGTCTGACTCAAGATGAAAACTCCTGAATTCACAAAAATGTAATGATATGGTAAGTATTTTATATTGTGTAAAGCAACAAATTTTCAACCCAGAATCCTGGGAAAGATCCCATTTCTAGGTACTGTATGTAAGAATCTTACTGCTGGGGTTGGAACATCAAAGAAAAAAGACTAGGGGTTTTTAATCTAGTGTGAAAAATGCTTCAAATGTTACAATATATGTTATACATGAAAAACATATACTTATTTGAAATTTTAAATAACATTAAAGAAAGACTTCAGATTTTCATATTTAACTAGTAGCACTTTGTTTTTCGAGTCATTATGCTTGAATTGACTCTTTTGGCATTGATGCCTGCATTCTTCAAAGCTTCCTCAATCAGCAGGATTTCAGAATGGAATTAATTCTTAATTATCTGCAGTAGTGGAGAGCATAAACAGAATAGAAAACAAAACAGTACCAGCAAAAGTAAGTAACATTATATAAAAAGGAATCTGTTACTCAAAATGTATCAAATATCTAAATGTATAAAACAAAACCATACAATTTTTAGAAGAAAACATAAGTGTAAATCTTCTTGACTTTGAATTAAGCAATGGTTTCTTAAATATGATACAAAAAGCACAAATAACAAAAGTAGATAGAGATAACTGGACTTCATCAAAATTTAAAACTTTTGTACATCAAAGGACACTATCAAGAAAGTAAAAACAAAACCCACAGAATGGGAGAAAAATCTTTTAAAAACATGTCTGATAAAGATCTAGTATCTGGACTATATCAAGAACTCATAACTTAGCAATACAAAGGAAAACGACCCAATTAAAAATTTATCAAAGTATTTGAATAGATGTTCCTTCAAAGAAAATATACAAATGACCAATTAGTAAATGCAAAAATGTTTAGCATTATTAGTCATTTGAAAAATGTAAATCAAAACCTCAGTGAGATCTGAGGTGCCACCTAACACTATTTCCTACATTTATGTATATGAAAATAACAAGTGTGGTAAGGATGTGGAAACTCTTTCATATATTGCTGGTAAGGCTACAAAATGATGCAGGCACTGTGGACAACAATTTGGCAGTTCCTCAAAGAGTTAAACACATCATATGTTCACAGAAAAACTTATACTCAAATATTTACACCGTCATTGTTTATAATAGCCAAATGTGGAAACAATTCAAATGTTCATCAAATGATGAATGGATTAGCCAAATATGGCATATCCACTCAATAGAATGTGAGTCAACCATTTTAGGAATGAAGTACCAATGCATTCTCCCACAAGGATGAACCTTGAAAACATTACGCTAAGTGAAAGAAGTCAGTCACAAATGGCCACTATTGTATAATTCCATTTATATGAAATGTCAAGAAAAGGAAAATCCATACAGACACAAGGCAGACTAGTGATTACCAAGGGACAGTGTGTATATGTGGTTTCTCTTTGGGGTGATGAAAAAGATCTGGAATTAGATAGATGGTTGTACAATATTGTGAGTATACCACAGATCAATTCATTGTATATTTTAAAAAGGTTAAAATAATGAATTTATGTTATGTGAAATTTTTATCAATAAGAACATTATTTTCAAGTAATTAGAATGTTGTATTTATTCAGCTTTAGAAGGGAATCAGAAAGCCCAAGGGAGCGTGCATACATTCACTCTGTCATGCCTTCTTTATGTCTAGTTAGGCCTCTGGCAGACTGCTTCATTAAAGCAAGTCATTGTTGATAAGCCACAATGTATAGAAGCCACGAGTACTCTTTTTCAGTCAAAGTTTTATTGAGAAAGAAATAGCATTTCTAGATATTCAAAGCAGAAAGGGATTTAACATAAGGACTTTGGTGTATTAAACATCATTTAAGAATGGAGAGGACGACACCAGCTCTCCAGACTACCAGGGATTTCCAAAGAATCAGGAAGTTTCTCTGGACACCCAGGTTAAGAATGGTGCCAAACTGCTACCAAATGTCCCAGTTCCTGGAGCGCTCACACAGGCCATTCACAGAGCAATGCCTAATGCCAGAGGCTGCCACAAAACTCTTGTTTTCCAAGGCCCATGTGTCTTACTAGATTTGAGCAACTTTTTTTTTTTTTTTTTTTTTTTTTTTGGCAGAACAGGAAATGCAACTAGAATCCTAGGAACAAAAGAATCTTGGAAATGTTGCTTATACGCTTCTACAGTTCTTGTAGAGAGAAGAAAGCACAGAAAGAAGCAGGGATACATTGTAGTTGCCAAAAAAACAAAAACAAAAAGCCTGTTCATTTTCCAACAGTTAACTGCAATTAAAATACTAAGTTCTTACAAATGTCATCATTCAGGTTGGCAGACATTAACCCCAAATTACATGTTTGCCCCCCACCCCCACTTCTTTTCCTTACAAGAGCTATAAAATCAATGTAAATTATTTAGGCCTATGGACTATATTTTGGAAAACATTTTTTCCACTGGTTTTCATTCTTTCACAAATAAACTTTCTTCATAGCAACTGACCTTCACCAAATCATGTTGCAAGTAGATGTTTAAAGAAAGCAAAAATTCAAATGAAAGCTTCATCTCTTTGGTTCATTTCAAGTATACTATGGGGGGCTCTTTTTTTGTTGTTTTTGTCTTGATACTTTTTCTCAATCTGGATTTCTGGAACAATCTAACCTGGATGATGTTGAAACCTGGTAATTGGGGAAAAATCAATGTATATGGAGGAGATAGGGTTTAAATCACTACCCAAATGTAGTTAAGGTTACATGAATTCCCTAAAATGAATTTAGGTTTGGGAAGACTAAATTCTGGACTAGCTAAAGAGTTAAAATTTTCATGATCTTCTTGAAAGACAATTTACAGTGTATTAATGAATTAAAAACTAGCAAAATCATCCCTTCATGAAAAATATTAGAAGGCAGAGTCATATTTTAATTTGTTTTTATTTATTTATTTAATTAATTTTTTTTTTTGAGATGGAGTCTCACTCTGTCGCCTAGGCTGGAGTGCTGTGGTGCAATCTCAGCTCACTGCAACCTCCACCTCCCTGGTTCAAGCAATTCTCCTTCCTCAGCCTCCCAAGTAACTGGGATTACAAGCACTTGCTACCACAGCTAATTTTTGTATTTTTAGTAGAGTCAGGGTTTCTCGATGTTGGCCTAGCGGGTCTCAAACTCCTGACCTCAGGTGATATTCCTGCCTCAGCCTCCCAAAGTGCTTGGATTACAGGCATGAGCCACCGCACCTGGCCTAATTTTAGGTAAAATGGGACAGGATTCTTTTAACTTACAAATGGTAAAGCTAATAATTTCTGCATGGGTGCTTTTGACATTGTAACCTAATTGCAGTTATATTAATTCTCTTATGTTTGAAATGAATATTTCTAGATTAATTTTGGATAAAATTTTAAAGGAAAAGTAGGTTACTGTTTACTTTGGGCTTTAATAATAGAATCAATAACACTTATTTGCTTTGAACTATGGGTCCCTAAACAAGCATGAGTGCTAGCTAATACTTAGATTTTTATATTTTTCTCTTTGCATTGTGTAAGATAACAATCTGGCCTTATTCCTCTACAGAATGACCTCATTGTTGGCTCATGAAGTAAATGAAATAATACTAATAATTCATGTAAGATATTTTAATATAAATTTATTTGAGTTGGAAAACATTTCTTGTCTCTAAACACGTAAGAAAACTTTTGTGGCATAGCAGTCATATTATTAATACAGTATTTATCTTTATTTTAGGCTCTCTTAATTTACTACCACAAAGTAAAATTACAAATGCAAAATAAAATAGAATAAATAAAATTTTTAAAAGATTACACATGAGAAGTACTTCAAAATGGATTATTAATTAATTAGAACATTCCACAAACTATTATATACTTCTAAAATAGAAGCACATTTTTAAAAAGTCCACATCAAGGTTTAAAACATAGAGAACTGAACCAAATAATTTATAATGACTATCAAGTGAGTTTCTGCAGGGCTGGGATCTTATACTTTTATTCATTGTATCCCAGAAGTAGTCTGGGATGTTCAATTAAAAAAAGTGTTGCATTATTTGTAAATTTTAATATTGTTAATGGGTTACAGCATTAAGTAGATATATTATTTCAAGATCAAAATTATGTTTCTTGCTGGGTGTGATGGCACGAACCTCTAGTCCTAGTTATTTGGAGGGCGGAGGCAGGAGGATCACTAGAGTCCAGAAGTTTGACTTCTGCCTGGGCAACATAGCAAGACCCACCTCAAAAATATTTTTGTTTCCTGTTAAGCAGGGTCAATTAGCATATGTTAGCCTTCTTATCTCCAGTGATAAACTTGCATACTTTTACTTTACATTGGGAATAACACTTCTTTTTAAAACACAAGATCTGTCTTAAATAAAGATTATAGGCTATTGCATCTTTAGATAACATACACCATTTCCCCCTGTGATGTTTATTTATTATGGAATATATTTCTTTATGTGGTCTTAATTGTGAGAAAAATAGGTTAATATATAAGCAAACAAACACACTTTTAATAAGTATGAAATAGAAAGAGTATTTCTCTATCCTTCTAGCATGAGTGAGCCATTAAGATCCATTATAAATATTGATTCCTTTCAAAGTTCTTGCTTAATAGTGTAGTGATTTGCTCCTTGAGGTTGCTTGAGCCTCTCCTCTGCAGGTCAGAAATCTGGTCCAGGAGAATTCCTGCATCTCTGAGCCCATATACTGAGAGGATAAGAATTTTAAAATCAAACACCTTAGAATTAAATCAACTACTTTCATGACACTTCAGAAACTACCATTACATTTGACTACATAGCTAGCACATAAGCAAAAATAATTTGACAGACAAAAATAGACGACAACATTATTAAATATCAACCTGTCTTTAGAAGCTGAATTGACAATGATGTTTGTAAGTTTTAGAGTTAGATTAAATACAAATGAGTTTTTCCACACTAATTTGCCACAAATGTCCTTGCAAAGATGTTAAAGTAATTTAGCTAGTCTTGCTTATGAACCACACTCAAAATTAAGAAAAATTAAGAAAAACATGCCTCTTTATCAAAAAATGAATAGAGAGAAAACCAAGAGAGGCTTGGAGACACAGAAATCAGACATTGCCCTTCAGTCATCCATAATATAAAGAGTTTATCTTAAATATATTTTGGGATATAACTTTTATCTAGTGGAGTGAACTCACTAAGAGTCATAGAAATTTACAGATTTAAATATAATTGTTCTGGAAGAAGTACTACCAGCTTTAACTCTAAAGAACAGAGATAGTACAAAATGAAAAGAGCTTTTAGGCTTGCAACTTATTATGGACAAGAAGGAGTTGAGAAGGAAATTCAGTTGCAAACTCATTTTTATTATGGAAAAGGACAGGACCAAGAACCCAGAGGGTGTATCTAGTAGCCACAGTTAATCATTCTTGGGGACTAGGACCAGGCTCTGATAAGGAAGTGGCAACATATGCCAGCACCAGTCATGAACCAGCCACTATCACATCCATATTCATCCTTTGTGAAAGGGAATATCTATTGTGGGTGTTCTATGTTGGCTGTATGGGGAGTGGAGAAGATAGTATGTCTATTTAATCCACAGGTCTTCAGTTTGAGAGGAGCTGTGTCTGAGGAACTGCATTTGCACCTGGACCTGAAGTACATGACATGATCCTGAAGCCGGAGCCTAAGCTTGATGTTGTAATAAATAAGGCTCTTGAGAGTGGAGGGGTGTTGGGAGGGTATGAGTGTATTTTGCATGTGGGTAGAATATAAATTAATTTGCGGCCATGGGTGAACTGGTGGCAGATTTAAGTCACAGCCATAATGTATTTTGACAGTCTTCCTTGTGAAAAGATGGAGGCTATATCCCCTTTCCTTAATCTGAGTCTGACTACCTGATGAATGTAATATGACATTGTGTCAGCTTCTGGGACTAGACCTTAAGACACTGACAAAGGAGGAGAGCAAAATGGATGACTCGATGCAGTCAGGTGGAACAGCTGCCACTGGAGGGGACTGAGATGACTTGAGTGCTTTTAACAGATCTTCAGAAGGAAGGTGCTGAGAGTGGACAAGGGGAAGACACAGAAGCTCGGCTGAAAGGGGAGAAAGATGGGAATCTGCATGGGATGACCATGCACCAGGACTCATTTTTGGATCACAACAGCTCCGGGGGAATAGGGGAGTTGAACTGGCAAGAAGCAACCCACTCTCACCATGGCCTCTGGAACCCTGGTAGGATAAGATCCCTTCACCACCACAGACACTCAAGTTGGCAGGGAGAGCTGCTTAGAGAAGTGTTAGGGGCAGTAAACCAGCTGTTGGAGCCCAGAGGGCTTGGTGTGGAAGTGGCTATTATGGAGCATAGCCAGGGATGGCCAACTCCTAGGCTCAATGGGAGATTTTAGTCCTAGGGGAACTGTTGGACCTGATCTCTGCATACTGGTCTAGCCCATCAGATGGGGATGTTTCAACCTGAGCACCCCTTGGTCTACTGACCTCTCCAGGGGCCCCAGCCTGGCCATGCCTGCTTGCAGGGCAATCTTGGGTGTTTTGGGAGCCCACACTATAGTTTCTGAGTTGATGGACTGTGCCTGACTAGTGGAAAGCTCCAGCAAGGTGGCCCCTATGGCTATGTACCAGCTCACTTGCTCCTTCTTCATACTGCAGCTTTTCCTGGGCCAATGGCAATTCCTCACATAAATCTGTTGGCTCATATCTGCATGGGCAGGTTTTGCTTTCCTTGCCTCACCAGAGTGCAGGAGTGCAGTCTGCCCCCTACCCCACTGCCATTGCAGACAGCCTTGGTGGGCACAGAGCCAGTAGGCCCCACCCCTACCAGTGCGCTAACATTGCGAAGATAAAAGCAGATCTTCCTCTACCCTGAGTGATCACTCCTGCTTGTGGGGCACAGATAAGGCACCCAGACCTATGCCCACCAACATCACGTCCCAAGCTAACACCACCTCCAGTGCAACAGCACACACAGTCTCCTGCAAGGGCCTTTCTCCCACTTTTACCCATACTCCTCCCACCAGTTGCATTGCCTCTGCCACCGTGGTGAATGCCTGCAGGGAGGGAGGCAAACATCCTGGCACGTGCTGGTACTCTGCCACAACTGCTACATCTCAGCCCTCCCATCCTCCACCTCCAGCACAATGGATTCCAAACCTTGAAGAGCCAGAGAACAAAGTCAGGGCCCAATACAAGTACCCTAGAATTAGGGTATGCAGTCCAGGAGTTGGGGGCTGATGATTGGTCCCCTAAAATCTTCCAGAAAGGAAGCAAGTCAGTCAAATCCACCTTATACCACAATCAAACCCTTAAGGTCATCAAATATGATTTTAAAAGATTCAAAAGTCAGCAACCTCAAAGATATAATAGTTTGAGACTTTTACACCCCACTGACAATATTAGATCATTGAGACAGAAAATTAACAAACATATTTAGGACCTGAACTCACCTCTGAATCAAGGGGACCTGATAGATATCTACAGAACTCTCCACCCAAATTCAGCAGAATATACATTCTTCTCATGGTCACATGGCACTTACTTTAAAATTGATTACATAATTAGAAGTAAAACACTCCTCAGCAAATGCAAAAGAACTGAAATCATAACAATGTACAATCCATTGGACCATAGTGCAATCAAATTAGAAATTAAGACTAAGAAATTCACTCAGAACCATACAATTATGTGAAAATTGAATAACCTCCTGAATGACTTTTGGGTACATAATGAAACTAAGGCAGAAATGAAGAAGCTTTTGGAAAATAATGAGAACAAAGATACAACAAACCAGAATCTCTCGGATTCAGCTAAGGCAGTGTTAAGAGGGAAATTTATAACACTAAATTCTCACATCAAAAAGTTAGAAAGTTAGAAAGTTAGAAAGATCTCAAGTTAATAACCTCATAACAGAAAGAACTAGAGATCCAAGAGCAAACAAATCCTAAAGCCATCATGAGACAAGAAATAACCAAAATTAGAGCTGAACTGATGGAGACTGAGACACACAAAACCATTCAAAAGATCAACAAATCTAGGAGCAGGTATTTTGAAAAAAATTAATAGAATAGACCACTTACCAGACTAAAAGAGAAGAAAAGAGAGAAGATTCTGATAAACACAATCAGAAATGACAAGGGGGATATAACCACTGACCCCACAGAAATAAAAACAACCATCACAAAATATTATAAACACCTCTATGCACATAAACTAGAAAATCTAGAAGAAATGGATAAATTCCTGGACACACACACCCTCCCAAGACAGAATCAGGAAGGAATTGAATCCCTAAACAGATCAATAATGAGCTCTGAAATTGAGTCAGTAATAAATAGCCTATACCAACCCAAAAAAGCCCAGAACCAGAAGGATTCACAGCTGAATTCTACCAGATGTACAGAGAATAGCTGATACATTCCTGCTGAAATTATTTGAAAAAAATGGGGAAGAGGGACTCCTCCTTAACTCATTCTAACTCATCATCCTGATACCAAAACCTGGCAGAGATACAATAGGAAAAGAAAACTTCAGGCCAATATCCTTGACGAACATCATGCAAAAATCCTAAAAAATAAATACTGGCAAACTGAATCCAGCAGCACATCATAAAGTTTATCCACCATGATCAAGTGGGTTCTATCACTGAGATACAAGGTTGGTTCAACATATGCAAACCAATAAATGTGATTAATCACACACACAGAACTAACACAAACCACATGATTATCTTAATAGATTCAAGAAAGGCTTTAGATAAAATTCAACACTACTTTATGTTAAAAACTCTCAATGAACTAGGTATTGAAGGAACATACTTTAAAGTAATAAGAGCCAGCTATGACATAGCTACAGCCAACATTATACTGAATGGGCAAAAGCTGGCAGCATTTCCTTTGAAAATCAGCACAAAATGAGGATGACCTCTCTCACTACCCCTATTCAACATAGTTTTGGAAGTCCGATCCAGGGCAAGCAGACAAGAGAAAGAAATAAAGGGCATCCAAATAGGAAGAGAGGAAGTCAAACTACACCTGTTTGAATGAAATTAAGATGACATAATCCTAAATTTAGAAAACACCATGGTCTCGGCTCAAAAACTTCTTAAGCTGATAAACAACTTCAGCAAAGTTTCTGGATATAAAATCAATGTGCAAAAATCACTGACATTTCTATACACCAGCAATAGTCAAGCCAAGAGTCAAATAAGGATGCAATCCCATTCCCAACTGCCACAAAAAGAATAAAATACCTAGGAATACAGTTAACCAGGGAGATGAAGGATCTCTACAAGGAGAACTACAAAACACTGCTCAGAGAAATCAGAGATGACACTACAAATGGAGAAACATTCCATGCTCATGGATAGGAAGAATCAATGTTGTAAGAATGGCCATAATCGCCCAAAGCAATTTATAGATTCAATGCTATTTCTCTTAAACTACCATTATTATTCTTCACAGAACTAGAAAAAAACTATTTTAAAATTCATATGAATGAAAAAGGAGTCCAAATAGCCTGAATAGCCAAGGTAAAAAGAACAAAGTCTAAGCAAAAAGAATAAAGCTGAAGGCATCATGTTACTTGACGTCAAACTATACTACAGGGCTACAGTAACCAAAACAGGATGGTACTGGTACAAAAACAGACACATAGACAAATGAACAGAACAGAGAACCCAGAAATAAGGCCACACACCTACAACTATTGGATTTTGATAAATTTGAAAAAAAACAAGCAATGGGGAAAGGATCCTCTCTTCAATGAATGGTGCTGGGAGAACTGATTAGTCATATGCAGAAAATGGAAACTGGATCCCTTCCTCATATCATGTATGAAAATTAACTCAAGATGGATTAAGACTTAAATGTAAAACCCAAAACTATAAAAACCCTGGAAGACAACCTATGCAATACTATTCAGGACATAGGAACAGGCAAACATTTCATGACAAAGATTGCAAAAGCAATTTCAACAAAAGCAAAAATTGACAAATGGGATCTAATTAAACAAAAGAGCTTCTGCATAGTGAAGGGAACTATCAACAGTTAAACAGACAACCTACAGAATGGGAGAAAAAATTTGCAACCTATGCATCCAACAAAGGTCTAATATCCAGCATCTATAAGGAGCTTTAACAGATTTATTTTAAAAACCCCAAATAACCCCATACAAAGTGGGCAAAGGAGATGAACATACTCTTTTCAATAGAAGACATACATTCATGCTTGTTGAATCATATGAAGACAAGCTTAACATTACTAATAATTAGAGAAATGCAAATCAAAACCACGGTGAGAAACCACCTCACACTAGTCAGAATGGTTATTAATAAAAAGTTAAAAAATAACAGATACTGGTGAGGTTGTGGAGAAAAAGGAATGTTTATATACTGTTGGTGGGAGTGTAAATTAGTGTAGCCATTGTGGAAGACAGTGTGGTGATTCCTCAAAGACCAAAAAACAGAAATACCATTCAACCCAACAATACCATCACTGGGTATATCCCCAAATGAATATAAATCATTCTATCATAAGACACATGCACACATGTGCTCATTGCAGCACTATTGACAATAGCAAAGACATGGAATCAACCTAAATGCCCATCAATGATAGACTGGATAAAGAAAATGTGGTACATATATACCATGGAATACTATGCAGCCATGAAAAGAATGAGATCATGTTTTTTGCAAGAATATGAATGGAACTGGAGGCCATTATCCTTAGTAAACTAACACTGGAACAGAAAACCAAATACCACATGTTCTCACTTATAAGTGGGAGCTAAATGATGAGAACATATGGGCACATAAAAGGGAAAAACATACACTGGGACCTATTGGGGAGTGGAGGGTGGGAGAAGGGAGAGGTTCAGAAAAAATAACTAATGGGTACTAGGCTTAATAGCTGGATGGCAAAATAATCTGTTCAACAAACCCCCAAGACACAAATTTACCTACATAACAAACCTGCACGTGTATTCCTGAACTTAAAATTTTTTAAAAAAGTTTTATCTTCAATTCCTGTATATTGAAATGGTTGCTCTTGGAACCCTGCACCATGTTGCGAGGAAGCCCAAGCAGCATAGCATGTGGAGAAGCCCAGGAGGAAAGAAACTGAAGCTCCAGACCCACAAAAGCCAAAAAAAAAAAAAAAACGAAAGTCAACAATGAACTCCTTTTCTCTCTTACCACATGTAACATCCTGCATGTTGTTAATTTATTTCTTAAAAGTTACTGTTATTTTTATCATATATACAAAATAATGTACATAATATACATGAATAGTACTAATAACTGTGTACACAATCCCAATTTAAAAAACAGAACATCAGAAATACAGAGGACCCTATTTCTTTCCCATAATATATTCTACTCTCTCATTCCAAAGGTCTTTAATGTCCTGAAGTTTGTGTTTAATCACTACCTGCTTTTCCTTAAAGTTTTAAAAGTTTATATGTATCTGTATGTAACATATGGTTACTTTTCTCTGATTTTATACTTTATATAAGTGTAATAATATATTATGCATCCTCTGTAACATATTTTCCTCAAAGTATTTGACATCTTTCCATCTTGATTTGTGCAGCTATATTTTATTTATATTATAATTTTGCATTATAAATTAATTATACTCTTAATATTTGTTAATATAATTTAGTTTATATACCATTTCATTATATAACTATGTAAAATTTATTGGTTTTATGGCTTATGGACTTTTGGGTTGTTTCCTAATTTTACAATTGCTATCAACACTATCATGTTCTCCTACTTGTTTCCTTGTGTATGTGTGCCTTTGGGAGTACAAATACATGGTGATAGGATATGTGCATTGTCAATCTACAAAGTAATATTGACTGTAACAAAGTGTTTGTACCCAATTATATTTTTATCAATATAGTAGTCTTTATTTCTCCTTATCCTTATCAATACACATCTTGTCAGACTTTTTTAACTTTTGACAATGTACAGGAGTGAAATAACATCTCGAGTAGTGATATTGTGATATCTAGTTTTAAAGTACATATTCTTGACTACTAACGAAGCTGGGCAGCTTCTCCCAGGCAATCTTATCTCCTCATATGAGAAGTGCCATTCACTTCTTTTTCTATTGGTCTATTGGTTGTTTTGTAATTGGTTTACAGGAATTCTTTATTTCCTGCTAATTTGTTCTCGGTTATATATAGCTATCTATCTTATCCCAGTTTTCTCTTATAATTTTATTAACATTATGATGTCTTATGATGATCTGAAGCTTATTTGTTCTTTATCTTTAGTGACTTCTCTATTTTGTTTAAGAAATCCTGCCACACCACAAAGATACAAAAAATTTGTCTCTATTTTCTTTTAAGAATTTTATAGATTAGTTATTTATATATGTCCTTAATTCAACCGAAGCTGATTTTTGTGTAGTGTGATGTAGGAATCTAAATTTATTTTTTCCAGTAGTCATAACCAGTGTTCCACCATCATTTATTTAGCATGCCAAACTTTCCACATGGATACTCAATTTATCCCTTCGTTCAAAATACTGGTGCCAGCTTTGTTACAAATCAAATTTTCACAAGTCCATGAATCTGCTCCTGAACAGTCTATTTTTTTCATTGTTGATTGACTGCACATTAATATAAAAATTGCCTTAATATAATTTTATGATACATTGGTATTTCACAGGGAAATCATTCCCAACTCTACCTTTGTTTCCCTTAAGAAATGTTTGGTTATTCTTGGTCCACTGATCTTCCATACAAGTTATGAAAACATTTTATTTGAGTATGTGAAAGGATCTTGTTAGAATTTTAATAGAATGTCTATTAATATATAGAAAATCATGATAGAATTTATGTATTGCAATCTATATAAATGCCATATGTCTTGATTTATGTGAGTATACTTTACTTATCATCATCATGTTTTACAACATTCTCCACAAAGAGCTTGCTTATTTTTTGTATATAAGTTTTAGAGTATTTTATGTATTTACCAAAATTGTTACCTTTTTACAATAAAATTTCAACAGAAGACTAACATAAATATATAAAAGTTCACAATCATAAGTGTAACATTCAGTAAATTATGATATTCAGAACACATTATCATAACCCTGACACACATTATCATACATTATCATAACCCTAAAAGACACCTGCAGGATGCTTCTAGTCTCAACACCTCCTCTCCTCACAAGTATGACTATTCTATCTAATTCATAAGTTAATTTACTTGTTTTCAAAAATTTTATTTGATTAGAATCATATAGTATGTGACTGGCTTCTTTAACTCAACATTATATTAATGAGATGTATTAACGAGATGTATCAATGCAGCATTAGCTTATTCATTTTCATTGCTGTATACTATATTACATTGTGATTGTAAACTAAAAATAAAATCTAAAGCCCCCCAACCAACTGAACCAACCCCCTTTTAGCCAAGAGGACCCCAGAGAAACCTTAAAAACTGAGTTCCTGGCCATGGCAGGATAGAAGGTCAGACACAGCTCATTATATCCCTGTCCTTTAGTGGTTTAGACACAACAACTGATCAGCATTCATGTTAAAATAGAAATCATGAGATTAATAGAATGAACTGTTTGTGTCAATACGATACCAAATTTTAAACATGACCTAAGACCATGCCACAGCCCTACACTTAAAGAATAAACTATGTCAACTGCCACAAGATTTTTTTTTCCTCTGGCAGCTAAACAAGCATTGGCCTTGAGATAAGCAATGCTGAATTTATTGCACCTTCCCCAGATGCTGACTAACTGATCCCTCCAGCCCCTGTTCCACAAACCATAACTACAGCTTTGATTGGACAAGACATTGATTTCAGTAACTGTCTCCTGATAAGAAGACTGGAGACTATGGATTGGTTCTGGACAGTTTCATGAGGCCATACATGTGAGTGCCTTCATGTCCTGAAAAGACCTTTTGATGTATAGGGTCTAACTGTAATACACTTACATGTTAAGTCTCCACTCCAAAGTGAACATGAGTTGTATGTTACATGCATGTTTGTTCAATACACCTGCCTCAGGACCACCTTCATGAATATTCATAGATTCTCCTATCAGCTGTTGGATATCTATGTTTAGGCAAGCCGTTCAGCATAAAGCTCCTCCTCAACCCCTCCTCCTTTGAAGTACCTGTCTCTGGTCTTTGCCAGAGGCTACTCTTCTGAGCCTGCAGGTGGCCACCTTGCAGGCTATAACCCTTTATAAGAAATAAAGTCCCTTCTCCAAATTTATAAGTTGTGTGATTTGTTTTCAGTTAGCATGGTAATACTTCACAATTTACTCTTCTATTCTAATACTGATGTATTGTTTTGGATTTGTGGCTGCTACTAATAGTCTGATTAAATTCTTTTTTTGTACAGTCTGGCGTATGTATGTTTACATTCCTACTGATATATACCTGTTAGTTCAAGAATTTTATTTTGGCTGGGCATGGTGGCTCATGCCTGTAATCCCAGAACTTTGGGAGGCCAAGGCAGGTGGATCACTTGAGGTCAGGAGTTCAACACCAACCTGGTCAACATGGCGAAACCCAGTCTGTACTAAAAATACAAAATTTAGCCGGGCGAGGTAGTGTGCGCCTGTAGTCCCAGCTACTTAGGAGGCTGAGATAAGAGAATTGCTTGAACTCAGAAGGAGAAGGGTGCAGTGAGTCCAGATCATGCTGCTGCACTCCAGCATGGGCAACAGAGTGAGACCCCATCTCTCACAAAAAAAAAAAAGAAAAATTTATTTTACCCTATTTAGAAACAAATGGATTAGTATATTACTCTTCCATGAATGCTGACAGAAGACATGAAACTCTTGGGTCACAGACAAAGAAAAATTATTTCATACAGCGTAAGAAGCAACATGAGGTTGCTTACAACATGGCCAAATAGAAACAGCTCCAGTCTACAGCTCCCAGTGAGACTGACGCAGAAGACAGGTGATTTCTGCATTTCCAACAGAAGTACCTGGCTCATCTCAGTGGGACTGGTTGGACAGTGGGTGCAGCCCATGGAGGGTGAGCCAAAGCAGGGTGGGGTGTTGCCTCACCCAGGAAGCACAAAGGGTTGGGGGATTTCCCTCTCCTAGCCAAGGGAAGCCATGAGTGACTGTACTTGGAGGAACGGTACACTCTTGCCCAAGTACTGTATTTTCCCATGGTCTTCACAACTGGCAAACCAGGAGATTCCCTCCTGTGCCTGGTTCGGTGGGTCCCACACCCACAGAGCCTTGCTCGCTGCTAGTGCAGCAGTCTGAGATTGACCTGGGATGCTGGAGTTTGGTGGGGGGGAGGGGCATCTGCCATTACTGAGGCTTGAGTAGGTGGTTTTATGCTTACAGTGTAAACAAAGCAGCAGGGAAGCTCGAACTGGGTGGATCCCACTGCAGCTCAGCAAGGCCTACTACCTCTCTAGATTCCACTTCTGGGGGCAGAACATATCTGAACAAAAGGCAGTAAACAGCTTCTTGAGACTTAAATGTCCCTGCCTGACAGGTCTGAAGAGAGCACTGGTTCTCCCAGCACAATGTTCAAGCTCCAATAACAGAGAGACTGCCTCCTCAAGTGTGTCCCTGACTCCTGTGTAGCCTGACTGGGAGACACCTCCCAGTAGGGGTCAACAGACACCTCATACAGGCAGGTGCCCTTCTTGGACGAAGCTTCCAGAGGAAGAAACAGGCAGCAATCTTTGCTGGTCTCCAGCCTCCTCTGGCGATACCAAGGAAAACAGGGTCTGGAGTGGACCTCCAGCAAACTCCAACAGACCTGCAGCTGAGGGGGCTATCTGTTAGGAGGAAAACTAACAGAAAGGAATAGCATCAACATCAACAAAAAGGACCTCCACACCAAAACCCCATCCATAGATCACCAACATCAAAGACCAAAGGTAGGTAAAACTACAAGTATGGAAAGAAACCACAGAAGAATGGCTGAACATTCCAAAACAAGAACACCTCTTCTCCTCCAAAGGAACACAACTCCTCACCAGCAAGGGAAAAAAAACTGGATAGAGAATGAGTTTGACAAGTTGACAGAAGTAGGCTTCAGAAGGTCAGTAATAACAAACTTCTCTGAGCTAAAGGAGTATGTACTAGCCCATTACAAGGAAGCTAAAAACTGTGAAAAACTTTAGACAAATGGCTAACTAGAATAACCAGTGTAGAGAAGACCTTAAATGACCTGATGGAGTGGAAAACCACAGTATGAGAACTTCGTGAAGCATACACAAGTTTCAATAGCCGATTCAATCAAGCAGAAGAATGGATATCAGTGATTGAAGATCAAATTAATGAAATAAAGCGAGAAGACAAGATTAGAGAAAAGAGAGTGAAAAGAGACTAACAAACCCTCCAAGAAATATGGGACTATGTGAAAAGACCAAATCAACATTTGATTAGTGTACCTGAAAGTGACAGGGAAAATGGAACTGAGTTAGAAAACACTCTTCAGGATACTATCCAGGAGAACTTTCCTAACCGAGCAAGGCAGGCCAACATTCAAATTCAGGAAATACAGAGAGCACCATAAAGATACTCCTCAAGAAGAGCAACCCCAAGACACATAATTGTCAGATTCACCAAGGTTGAAATGAAAGAAAAAATGTTAAGGGCAGCCAGTGAGAAAGATCGGGTTACCCACAAAGGGAAGTCCATCAGACTAACAGTGGATCTCTCAGCAGAAACCCTACAAGCAAGAAGAGTGGTGGCCCAATATTCAACATTCTTAAAGAAAAGAATTTTCAACCCAGAATCTTATATCCAGCCAAACTAAGCTTCATAAGTGAAGGAGAAATAAAATCCTTTACAGACAAGCAAATGCTGAGAGATTTTGTCACCACCATGCCTGCCTTACAAGAGCTCCTGAAGGAAACACTAAAGATGGAAAGGAACAACTGGTACCAACCACTGCAAAAACATACCAAATTGTAAAGACTATTGATGCTATGAAGAAACTGCATCAATTAACGGGCAAAATAACCAGCTAGCATCATAATAACAGGATCAAATTCACACATAACAATGTTAACCTTAAATGTAAATGGTCTAAATAAACCAATTAAAAGACACAGAGTGGCAAATTGGGTAAAGGGTCAAGACCCATTGGTGTCCTGTATTTAGGAGTCCCATCTCACATGCAAAGACACACGTAGGCTCAAAATAAAGGGATGGAGGAAGATCTGTCAAGCAAATGGAAAGCAAAGAAACAGCAGGGTTTGCAATTCCAGTCTGTGATAAAACAGACTTTAAACCCACAAAGATCAAAAGAGACAAAGAAGGCCATTACATAATGGTAAAGGGATCAATTCAACAAGAAGAGCTAACTATCCTAAATATATACACACCAAATACAGGTGCAAGCAGATTCATAAAGCAAGTTCTTAGAGACCTATGAAGAGACTTACCTTCCCACACAATAATAATAGGAGACTTTAACACCCCAATGTTAATATTAGACAGATCAACGAGACAGAAAATTAACAAGGATATCCAGGACTTGAACTCAGCTCTGGACCAAGCAGACCTAATAGACATCTAGAGAACTCTCCACCCCAAATCAACAGAATATACATTCTTCTCAGCACTGCATCACACTTATTCTAAAATTGACCACATAATTGGAAGTAAAACACTCCTCAGCAAATCTAAAAGAACAGAAATCACAACAAACAGTCTCTTAAACCACAGTGTAATCAAATTAGAACTCAGGATTAAGAAACTCACTCAAAACTGCACAACTACATGGAAAGTGAACCCTTCAAAAAAAAATCAATGAATCCAGGAGCTGGTTTTTTGAAAAGATCAACAAAATAGATTGACCACAGGCAAGACTGATAAAGAAGAAAAGAGAGAAGAAACAAATAGATGCAATAAAAAATGATAAAGGGGATATCACCACCAATCCCACAGAAATACAAACTCCCCATCAGAGAATATTATAAACACCTCTATACAACTAACTGAAAATCTAGAAGAAATGGATAAATTCCTGGACACATACACCCTCCCAAGACTAAACCAGGAAGAAGTCGAATCTCTGAATAGACCAATAACAGGTTCTGAAATTGAGGCAATAATTAACAGCCTACCAACCAAGAAAACTCCAGGACCAGACAGATTCACAGCCAAATTCTACCAGATGTACAAAGAGGAGATGGTACCATTCCTTCTGAAACTATTCCCATAAATAGAAAAAGAGGGAATCCTCCCTAACTCATTTTATGAGGCCAGCATCATCCTGATACCAAAACCTGGCAGAGACACAACAACAAAAAAGAGAATTTTAGGCCAATATCCCTGATGAATATCAATGTGAAAATTATTAATAAAATGCTGGCAAACTGAATCCAGCAGCACATCAAAAAGTTTATCCACCACAATCAAGTCGGCTTCATCCCTGGGATGCAAGGCTGGTTCAACTTATGATAGTCAATAAACGTAATGCATCACATAAACAGAAACAACAACAAAAACCACATGATTATCTCAATAGATGCAGGAAAGGTCTTTGACAAAATTCAACAGCCTTTTATGCTAGAAACTCTCAATAAGCTAGGGTTTGATGGACTGTATCTTGAAATAACAAGAGCTATTTATGACAAACCCAAAGCCAGTATCATAATGATTAGACAGACCTGGAAGCATTTATTTTGAAAACCTAAACAAGACAAGGATGCCCTCTCTCACCACTCCTATTGAACATAGTATTGGTAGTTCTGGCTAGGGCTGTCAGGCAAGAAAAGGAAATAAAGGGAATTCAATTAGGAAAAGAGGAAGTCAAATTGTCTCTGTTTGCAGACAACATGATGGTATATTTAGAACACCCCATCGTGTCAGCCCCAAATCTTGTTAAGCTGATAAGCAACTTCAGCAACATCTCAGGATACAAAATCAATGTGCAAAAATCATAAGCATTCCTATACACCAATAAGAGAAAAACAGAGAGTCACATTATGAGTGAACTCCCATTCACAATTACTACAAAGAGAATAAATTACCTAGGAATCCAACTGACAAGGGATGTGAAGGACCTCTTCAAGGAGAACTACAAACCACTGCTCAATGAAATAAAGGACACAAACAAATGGAAGCACATTTCATGCTCATGGATAGGAAGAATCAATATTGTGAAAATGGCCATACTGCCCAAAGTAATTTATAGATTCAATGCTATCCCCATCAAGCTACCACTGAATTTCTTCACAGAATTGTAAAAAACTATTTTCAATTTCATATGGAACCAAAAAGAGCCCGGATAGCCAAGACAATCCTAAGCAAAGAGAACAAAGCTGGAGGCATCATGCTACCTGACTTCAAACTATACCACAAGGCTACAGTAACCAAAACAGCATGGTACTGGTACCAAAACAGATATATAGACCAATGGAATAGAACAGAGGCCTCAGGAATAACACCACATATCTACAACCATCTGATCTTCAACAAACCTGACAAAAATAAGCAATGGGGAAAAGATTCCCTATTTAATAAATGGTGCTCGGAAAGCTGGCTAGCCATATGTAGAAAGCTGAGACTGGATGCTTTCCTTACACCTTATACAAAAATTAACTCAAGATGGATTAAAGACTTAAATGTAAGTTCTAAATCCATAAAAAACATAGAAGAAAACCTAGGCAATACCATTGAGGACATAGGCATGAGCAAATACTTCATTAGTAAAACACTGAATGCAATGGCAACAAAAGCCAAAATAGACAAATGGGATCTAATTAAACTATAGAGCTTTTGCCCAGCAAAAGAGACTATCATCAGAGTGAACAGGCAACCTACAGAATGAGAGAAAATATTTGCAATCTATCCATCTGACAAAGGGCTAATATCCAGAATCTACAAAGAACTTAAACAAATTTAAAAGAAAAAAAACCAAACAACCCCATCAAAAAGTGGGCAAAGGATATCAACAGACACTTCTCAAAAAAAGACATTTATGCAGCAAGAGACATATGAAAAAAGCGCATCATCACTGGTCATCAGAGAAATGTAAATCAAAACCACAATAAGATACCATCTCACGCCAGTTGGAATGGCAATCATTAAAAAGTCAGGAATCAGCAGATGCTGGAGGGGATGTGGAGAAATAGGAATGCTTTTACACTGGAACATCACACACTGGGTCTTGGTGGGGTGGGGAACTGGGGGAGGGAGAGCATTAGGAGGATTACCTAATGTAAATGATGAGTTGATGGGTGCAGCAAACCAACACAGCACATGTATATGTATGTAATAAATCTGCACGTTGTGAACATGTACCCTAGAACTTTAATAAATAAAAAAGAGGCAACATGAGTTTCAACATATTTGTGGAAGTTTTCTCCCCATTTCCAATGTCTCCTGAAGATTAAGTAGAGGACCAAGATGGATGCCTGCATGAGTATAGTGTTAAATAGAATTGGTGAGAGCAAAAATCTTTTCTTCTTCCACATCAGGAAACAATCTTTCAATATTTTATCATTAAATATAATGTTTATGTCATTCTTATTATTATTGAAATATATTTTAAACATAATATAGCATACAGATTTTAAATGTGGAGATTAATCAGTTTTGGTAAATGTGTACAGGCCCCAATAAGTTCCATGTGGTAGGAAGAATTCTTAGATGACCCCCAAATTTCCTAGTCTCTAGGGTTCACACCCTATATGATCCCTTCCCTCAAATGTGGGTAAGGTATGCAAATATGATGAAATATCACTCCCTTTATTATGCTTTGTTATAGAGACAAAGAGGTTCTGCAGTTATAATTAATGTCCCTAGTCAGTCGATTTCAATAAAAAGGGTGAGCCTAATGTAATTAGGTAGCTTTTATTTTAATTTAAATTTAATTTTGTTTTAAGTTCTGGGATACATGTGCTGAACATGCAGGTTTGTTACATAGGTATACATGTGCCATGGTAGTTTGCTGCACCTATCAACCTGTCATTTAGGTTTTAAGCCCCCCATGCATTAGGTATTTTTCCTAATACTCTCCCTCCCCTTCCCCCCCACCCCATTACAGGCCCTAGTGTGTTATGTTCCCCTCCCTGTGTACAAGTGTCCTCATTATTCAACCCACACTTATGAATGAGAACATGAAGTGTTTGGTTTTCTGTTCCCGTGTTAGTTTGCTGAGGATAATGGTTTCCAGCTTTGTCCACGTCCCTGCAAAGGATGTGAACTAATTTTTTATGGCTGTATAGTATTCCATGGTGTATATGTGCCCACATTTTCTTTATCCAGTCTATCATTGATGGGCATTTGGGTTGGTTCCAAGTCTTTGTTATTGTAAATATGCTGCAATAAACATACATGTGCAATAAACATACATCTGTATAGTAGCATGATTTATAATCTTTCGGTATATACCCAGTAATGGGATTGCTGGGTCAAATGGTATTTCTGGTTCTAGATCCTTGAGGAATCGCCACACTGTTTTCCACAATGGCTGAACTAATTTACACTCCCACCAACAGTGTAAAAGCATTCCTACTTCTCCACATCCTTGCCAGCAGCAGCGGACACACTTCTGATTCATAAAAAAATAATCAGGCGTGTTGTGAACTGCCTATAGAAGGGTCCCTGTGATTAGGAAATGAGGGTGACTTTAGGAATTTAGAGTGTGACTTCTATCTGAAAGTAAGAAACATGGACTTCAATTCTACAGATGTGAGGAACTAAATTGTTCCTGCAACAACAAGAACCTGGACAAGGACCCTGGACTCCAGGTAAGACTGTAGCTTTAGCTAACACTTTCTCAACCCTTGGCAGAAGACTCAGCTATGCCATGCCTAGACTTCTGACCTACAGAAACTGTAAAATAATAAATGGAGGTTGTTTAAGTTACGAAGTTTGTGGTACTTTGTTATACAGCACCAGAAAACTAGTACATTCCCTCATGTCCCTTTCTAATTCATCTTATCCCAGAGGCTGCTCTAATTTTGATCGCCATATCTTAGTTTTGCCTATCCTAGAATTTCATATAAATTGCAACATATATGTAAATAAAATCTTTGGTGTCTGGCATTTTTATCCAAGTTGTACACATCAGTAGTTTGTTCTTTTTCTTGCTAAGTATTCTATCATATGAATATATTGCAATTTTATTATTTAATCACCTGGTTACGGCATTGGGTTGTTTCCATTTTAGGGCAATTATGAATAAAGCTGCTATTTTGAACATTGTAGCCCCCAGATCTTTTGTGGACATATGTTTTGTTTCTTTTGGGGAAGTACCTGGAGTAGAATTTCTGAGTCACAGGGAAGGTGAATGTGTGTAAGATTTGGCCAGATTATGTTCCAAAAAATTATATTATTTTTCATTCCTACCAGCAATGCATCAGCATGCCAGTACTTCTGCATCTTGCCAAAACTTGTTTTTGCCAGCCTTTTTAGTAGACCCTAGAGCAAAACTGGCAGAATTTGAATTACAGCATTGCAACTTAATGTATTACCTTGACCAAGTTACTCTCTGTCTCAGTCTTCTTATTTGTAAATTGAGCACAATATTTGTACCTAGTTCATAGGGTTGCTTTGGTGATTAAATGAGTTGATGTATGTAAAGTCCTTAGAATCATGCTTGACATTTGGTATTATATAAATGAAAGCTATTGTAATTGAATATTTTTGTACTTGTGTTCATGAAAAAGATTGGTCTATAATTTTCTTTCTTGTACTCAACTTTTAAGGTTTTGTTGACTTTCTGAATTGTGTTTATATTTATTGGCAAGTCTTCTTGTAATGATCCTTCAA
The DNA here is from genome assembly GCF_037993035.2 of Macaca fascicularis. Lineage (NCBI taxonomy): Eukaryota > Metazoa > Chordata > Mammalia > Primates > Cercopithecidae > Macaca > Macaca fascicularis. Next base: position 154,121,862 of record NC_088379.1, read on the forward strand.
ATTTGTATCTTTAAATATAAACTCAATTTATTTCCATGTTGTTTGTATTTTCTTTTCTTCTTTTTATCGTCATTAATCTTGCCATTGTTTTTATCTGTTCTTAGTGTTTTCAAAGACTCACCTCTTAAATTTGTTGATCTGCTTCTTTGTAGGTTTATTTTCCTGGTCATTTGTTTGTGCTCTTATCTGCGTTTTCTAGTTTTGGCAGATTAACTCTTCTCTTTTCCTCTTGTAACTTCTTAATTTGGGTGTTTTATTTTTCCATTCTTAGACTTTCTCGTAAAAATGTCAGCACTTAAGTCTAAGTCTACATTTCCTTCTATGTACACTGTTAGCTGCTACCAAAGATTTTTATATGAGGTTTTCTCATTAAAACTAGTTTTAAATATTTCCCAATTTTCACTATTATTTCTTTAATAAGAATTGCATATACATGTGATTTTTAAATTTCAATATCAGCATCTTTCCTGGTCATCTTTTTGTTATTGAATTTTATCAAATAGTTTTATGCATTGTTTGAAAAAATTGCATTTCTTATATCTTACATTGTTGTTTGTCAAATTCTGTGACATTTATTGAGACTGATTTATTGCCTAGGTTATGGTCAACTTTCCTAAATCTATGATATGTGTTTGAAAAAAGTGTGTTTTCTATGCATTAAGTATAGTTTTTTTGTTTGTTTGTTTTTAGACAGAATCTTTCTCTGTTGCCCAGCTGGAGTGCAGTGGTAAAATCTTGGCTCACTACAACCTTTGCCTCCCAGGTTCAAGTGATTCTCATGCCTCAGTTTCCCAAGTAGCTGGGATTACAGGCTTGTGATACCATGCCTGGCTAATTTTTGTATCTTTAGTAGATATAGGGTTTCACCATGCTGGCCAGGCTAGTCTCAAACTTTTGGCCTCAACTGATCTGCCCACCTCAGCATTCCAAAGTGCTGGGATGATAGGCGTGAGCCACTGTGCCCAGTCTAGTATAATATTTCATATATCCATTAGTTGAGCTTGCTCATCAAACTCTTTAAAGTCATATATCCTTGCTGAATTTTTGCTTGCTTGATTATTTATTATTGAACATTAATTCTCTTTTTCACCTGTGATCAGTTATAATTTAAATCTGCTCCTAAAACAAGACATGAAAATTTATAACTTTATCAAGTTTGGCTTCTAATTTGGAATATTTTTGCTTTATAAATATATTTTGAGACTCTTTGATTAGTATTTGCCCCATAACTTTTTATATTTTATCTTCAATCATTTGGCATTTTTATATTTTTGGAGTTTCCTTAGTAAAGCACACTTAATGTATTATAAAAAATATAATTGACAATCTTTGTCTTGTAAGTGAAGAGTTTAATTTGTTTACGTTTTTGTTATTACTTTCTAAGTTTATTTCTACTTTCTTACTCGGTGCTTCCCATCTTGTCTTTCCATAACTGAGTAATATTTTCTACATAGTGTCATTTTCTTATTCTCCTGATTATTTCTTTATAGAAAACAAATATATCTTTCTGGGCTACTTTTTGGATAGCTTTTGGATAACCACCAATTTGGAGTCACTTTATCTGAGTTGACATGAATTTGTGCTACAGCCTCACATAATAAAAGGATTGCATTGTGATATCTCAGGGGAAGATTTTTCATATTCTTGTAGCAACAAAATTAAGATAGGCAAGATTCCTTGCTGGCCTCTTCTGCAGGGCACCCTGACACTGAGGATATAGTCCTGTTGTTCACCGGATTTATGTCAGGGAGTTTTATCGGAGTCTCCATTTTTGTCTGCTCTAGGTTGTAAGTTTCACACATGTTGTAGTCAGTGAAACTAAAACTCAGGGTCACTAGAGTTTTGTAGAAGTCATCAGAGTAGCTTAGACACTAGCTGACCTCTCAGAGTTCTTACTTTCACTTCATTTTTTGTCCTCTATTGGTTCCAACCTTTGTGTGTAGGGTTGTGTGTGTGTGTGTGTGTTTGCCATTTCCGTTGTATACTAAAATTTGTCTGTTTCATTATTTTAAAATGTTGCCTAAATTATTAGTTATCATCTTCAATAGGGTTGTTTAGGATATCCAATCTGTCACGATAGAAATGGAAGACAGTTAGGCTTTCTTAATATTTGTAGAATCTATCCCCTTTCTCTGCCTTACCTTCCGCCTTTTAAGTTTAGACCTTCATCATTTGTCAACTGGATTCTGGTTTCACCCTACTTCACATCGTGGTGATGTCGAATTTTCATGGTGTTCTCCTTGAGTTTGGCATAAAATTTAAATTCCTTAGAGAACACAGAGAAGGAACAGTCAATAAGGATTGACTAAAACGGAAGAGTGAACTATTAGGGAGCAGAGCCAATTCAAAAATTGAGTAATCGAAAGTGTATCTTGAAGAATATAAGACCATGAAATTATATCATTTTACTTTTTAGTCTAAAAGCACAGATTTCTACTTTGTATCTGAGAGAAAAATCAAATTCCCCAAGTTCATCACTTGTATTTCAAAGCACATTATTTGCTTAATCTAAAAAGATCTTTGACAGCAAGTTTCAAGTACTTAAGAATGCACAAGACTTCTTGTCCATGAATAGAATGAACAGAGAGATGGATATATGTCTCATTATAGAAGTCTTCCTGAATGATAATTCTGTTGCAGATGGATAATGATATGTTGCCTCTCTTTGCTGTTATCGAGCATTAGATTGTTATTAACACTGTTTCATTTTCTATTACCTACAAAGTGGGGGTGGGGGAGAACTAGATTCTTTTTATAATACATTTTAAAGCTTATTTTATCAATGTCTAGCATACCATGATTTTAAAAGCATGTTATTACTTCCTCAGCTCAATTAATTTAATACTAATTTAAAAACCTACAATCATCAATGGTAAGTAGGGGTTCAAAAAATAATGAATCAGATAATACTTTATATTATTTTTTCATTTGTCTGTTTGCATGAAAGACACACACTCACACATTCATCTTCATTAGCAATCCAGTTGAAAAAAGACCTGGTACTTTAAGTTCCTGGACGGAAAGGGGAAGTTTTATTGATAACATATCAATGCATCTAATACATTGGCAAACTTTTATTTAGTAAAAACTCTTTAAAGAGCAAAAAGCAAGTTTTGTGAAGAATATTGCCATGATTATAAACAGACGAAGAAACACAGATGTTAAAATAACAGTGTTGATGTAGATGTTTCAGAGAAACGATATGTAGTCAATAATTCCTAACCAAAGCCCTGTAATGGATAACAGGCCTAATATATTCACATAGGTGGGCACCAAACTCAGGTTAGACAAAAGCCGCTTTTCAACAAAGGGTTATCTAAGATTGGATGACTGACTTCATAAAGCCTTCTGCTTTGTTTTATTAAGTGTCTTCATATCTTTTGCTTGTAATTTCCCTATAATCGGCTATGGTTAAAACTGGGCTGCTCTAACTCAAAATATCCAGGCCTTGCTGATTTTCTTGTCTTAATTGTTTCCTGTGACACAGCCATCAAGCAAAGCTGAAACATCATAGTATTGTTGCCTTCTAGACCAATACAGTCCAACAGTAATATAAAGCAGTCCTAAAGTGCAAGCCACATATGTAATTTAAAATTTTCTAATATACTTTAAAAAAGGAAAAGGAACAGAAGAAATCAATTTTAATAATGAATTTTTATTTAACTCCATGTCCAAAATATTACAATTTTGATATATAATTTTTATAGAGATTGGGTCTAGCTCTGTCACCCAGGCTGAAGTGCAGTGACGCGGTAATGACTCACTGCAATCTCAAGCTTTTAAGCTCAAGCGATCCTCCTGCCTAAGCCTCCTGTATAGCAAGGACTACAGGCATACACTCCCCTACCTGGTTATTTTTTTTATTATTATTCTTTGTAGAAACAGAGTCTCACTATGTTGCTCAGGCTATTAATCAGATATTTTAAGTTATATTTTTATACTAAGTCTCCAAAATCTTGTGCCTATTTTACACTTACAGCACATCTCCATTTGGACTAGGCATGTGCCAAGTGCTCAATAGCCATATGCAGCTAGTGGCTCCTATATGGACAGCACAGTTCTAGATTTAAAATATATATATTTTAAGAATTACAGGGCCAGGCATGGTGGCTTACACTTATAATCCCAGCATTAATTGAGGCTGAGGTGGGATGATTGCTTGAGTCCAGGCATTTGAGACCAGCCTGGGAAACATAGTGAAACCCTGTCTCTATGCAAAAATAAAAAAAGTATTTGCTCAGTGTGGTGGCACATGCTTGTGGTCCCAGCTCCTCGAAAGGCTGAGGTAGAAGGATCACTTGAGCCCAGGCAGTCGAGGCTGCAGTCAGCTGTTATCACACTATTGCACTCCAGCCTGGGTGACAGAGTGGTACCCTGTCTCAAAAAAAAAAAAAGAAAAAAAAAGAAGAAGCTCACAAAACAGCTATTTTGATTAGACTCAGCTGCCTTCACTCCATCTCTGTGAAAGTAGAATATTGGGAATGTGCTTAGCTTTCATCTTAAACCTTGGGAAACTGAAATACTCATCTGGTCTTTTGTTTGTTTATTTGTTTGTTTTTGAGACAGAGTTTCACTCTGTCTACCAGGCTGGAGTGCAACAATGCAATCTCGGCTCAGTGCATCCTCCGCCTCCTGGGTTCAAGCGATTCTCCTACCTCAGCCTCCCGAGTAGCTGGGATTACAGGCGCATGTCACCACTCCCGGCTAATTTTTGCATTTTTAATAGAGACAGGTTTCACCATGTTGGCCAGGTTGGTCTCGAACTCCTGACCTCAGGTGATCTGCGTGCCTCGGCCTCCCAAAGTGCTGGGATTACAGGCATGAGTTGCCATGGCTGGCCTCATCTGTTTATTTAAAACATATTAACTCTGTTGATTGTGTGCTGTATAGTGCATTTGGTGCTGGGGTGAATGTCATAAATAGTCCCCATTCTTCCATTCTTACAAAGCTTACATTATCATAAGAAATATGGACAAATACACATTGTTGAACATTTTGTGCAACATGGAACTTAGAAACTCTTCTAAGTGTACTATTATTTTCTCCAATTTACAGATGAGAAAAGGTTAGTCAATTAGCTCCTTGCTAGAATGTCATATCTGTCTCCATAGCTCTTCGCTCTCCCAAGCTGAAGTTATTGGTTGGTACCTAGAGGCTCCTGGGGCAGGGTTTTCAACCTTGGCAGCACATTCAGAATCTCCTGAAGAGATTCTTATGGTTACCAAAGCCTGGGAACTTCCCTAAGAAATTGTGATTTAATTGATCATATGGTTTGGCTGTGTCCACACCCAAATCTTGAATTGTAACTCTCATAATCCCCATGTGTCATGGGAAGGACCCAATGGGAGGTAATTGAATCATAGGGGCAGGTTTTTCCCATACTATTCTCATGATAATGAATAAGTCTCACAAGATATGATGGTTTTATAAATGGGAGTTCCCCTGCACAAGCTCTCTTGCCTGCCTCCATGTAAGACATGCCTTTGCTTCTCCTTTGCCTTCAACCATGATTGTGAGGCCTCCTTGGCCATGTGGAACTGTGAGCCCATTAACCAAACTTTTTTCCTTTAAAAATTACCCAGTCTCTGGTATGTCTTTATTAGCAGTGTGAGAGTAGACTAATGCAATTGGTCTGACCTCTAATTACCAGGTGGTTCTCCTGTGCCATCAGTGTTGTCTGAGGAGAAATTCAAGGAGATGGCCATGGGAAATGGCAGCAAGTCACCAGTGATAGCAGTCCTTTTCTAACCTTCACTCACAACAAAATAATTAAGCTTTGGCTTTGTCTCAAACACCAAGTCGTAAGGTCTTTACCCAAGTTCCTTTTACCATATTCTGCTCACTTTAGAAATCATGAAACATTTAGCTCGTGCTAAATTTTCTGCTGGGTCTAGAATCTGTAGGGGGAAAAAATAATACATTTTCCTCTATACATCTTAGATTCATTGACGGGGCCCAGTAAGACAGACTCACAAAAGACAGATTAACAAAAGAAAAACAAGCAGAAGTTTATTAACATGTGCATCACACATACACATGTTACTCAGAGATGAGCCACTCAAAGAGGTTGGTTAGAACTTGAGTTTATATAGTATCTTAACAAAAGAATAATACTTTTTAGAGAGGTGAAAAGACAAAAGGAAAAACTTTGAGCTTCTAGGCATGGAAAATTGTGGAAGGCAAATATAGAGAGGGAATTTATGAGAGAGAAGAGCTAGAGAGTAGTGTTTGTTGTATAGATTCCTCTATCACCACCTTGGGGCTAATATGTATCTAGAGTTGTCTCTGGCTATAAATTTCTGTCCTTTCTGCTAGAGTGAAGAGGAGGAGAAGGCATCTTCTCCTCCTTCTGAAGAGAAGACATCTTCTTCTCTTCTGTAAAGAGAAGACATCTTTACAAACTTATATCTTATTTTTAATCAAACAGGGGAAGGGCAGCTAACTTCTATCTGTTTCTTCTTGATTGCGTTCAGCCAAAATTATCCTTATGCAAAAGTGGCTTAACTTGGGGTGACACATCTTGCTACCCTTCAAGTTCACTAAATCTCTACTCCAAGACAAGTCTATGTGATCTCTTGGAGAGTTCTTTTCTATGTTTTGATCCAGTTTACCTAGAGTGTGGTCCAAGAGTTTGCATTTCCAACAATATCCTAGGAGTTGCTATTTGCTTGTCCAGGGCTCACATTTTGAAAACTACTGCTCTATGGAATATAGGTCTGGATTTCTTAAATTGCTTGCAGCTACTGCTCCCACCCCCCACCATCCCACATGCAACTTGTTCCACTCCAGTGAATATGTTCACTTAATTCCCAGAATCTGCTGGCCTACCCTGTCTTACTGCACTTTCTATTTCTATATCTAGCTCTGTAATGAGATATACTTATGCTCTGACAAATGTAATATAGTGTGAGCTTTGTAGTAATGGAATCAATAATACTATTGTGGCTTTTCAGATAATCCTCACTTATCAGTGAGCACTGCATGTGAGGCAAGCTCAAATTAGAACTTTTATTGCCCTGGAAATTTTGTAGTATTTTATGTAGAACTCAAGGTACAATGTCATGTATTTTGGACAATATGAGAACAAAAAAGGATGAACAAAGAGACATAATTCAGGGAGGGTAAAGTCGTCAAGTTCAAATAAAACAAGATCACCCCGTCTTCTTGGGGAAGAATTTGTTCCTACTTTGTTCAACTTGGTCAGTCTTTTGAGACATAGGTGGTCCTTGATGTTGTATGCTTGATATTCTTATAGTTTGTCCCCTTCCCCTTTCTACTTTACGGCCAGCTTATTCCACACCCATAGAAACCCCCTTATCCTTCTTCACCTTTCTCCATGATACATTGAGAGATGTTAGCAAAGTATATCAATTCCCAGCTTCCCTTTCCACTAAAAATGACATACCCATAATATAATCCTAGTCAGGAAGATGCAGACGTAAGTTTCTAAGGAGGGCTTTCCTTCCCAGATACAAAGACAAACCTCATAATGAGAAAACATTACCCTCTGTCCCTGCTGAGACACAAACACGATGTCTCATAAGTTCAACAGCCATATTGCAAACCAAAAAGACAACAAGAAATTAGGAGTGCAGGTTTTTGATAAGATCTTTAAGTAGTCAAACCAGTCCTGAACTGCCTACAACTAAACTTTTTGTTATTTGAGAATGATAATCTCCAGTTTTATTCATCCCTTTGTTTGTCAAGTTTATTGTATAAGCCACATTCAGTCCTGACTGGTATACATACAGAACTCTTAAACTACTCTTTAAACTACTAACCTACGACTGCTCTAAATATCAGTTTGTTAATAATGACTTTAAGCCCTTACCTTGTTGGTACTGCCAAACAAACCTTACCACTGGGGTAAAAGACCCAGACTGCCTTACCAGGCTACAAGAATATTTGCATGTAGAAGCTGAGGGAAATTATTCCTTCCCTACCTCTCCATGGTCCTAACAATCAACATCTGCAACATGAAAGAAGTGGCCCTGGAAGCTCAGGATTTCTGGGGGCATGTAGTTTGTTTGCTCATGATGGTCTACATTCTTTTGTCCAGTTAAACCTTCTTTCTTGCCTCACCTATATCCTGTACCCAATTTTGGTGAGTGGAACCAGAGTCTGTGCTGCATTTTCAGCAGATAGCTGGAGAACGGCATTTCCTCTCATCGGTCACCTTGGTATATTGGTGGAAGCTGTTTTTTAACTAGTATTTCTGTAGTGAAAAAGAGACTTTGCCACTGAATATGCAAAGACTAGATCCTTCTGAATTTACAAGCATAACAGAAACAAAGACTTGCAAAGGGGACACAGAAACTTGCTAGTTAAATTATTAACCAAGCAAAGCTCAGTAAACTAAGGGGAGAAGTGCTATGTTTAATATTTTAGAACATTTTAAGTCCCTGTAGTAGTGGGCTACAGTGCTTTATTCAAGATTAGTTCCACATAAACTTGCCAAGATAAAGAACTTCTGTCAAATGACTCTTTGTTTCCCAGCTGCTTTTCGATTAGCATACAACAGTCATAGAGCCACATCTTGTGATCTTTGAGCTGCTAAACAGTTTGAATACACCAGAATTTTACATTAAATGAAAATGACTATTAAAATGCATTTAGTTTATGATGATTGGGCCTCTGCAGTCTTACACACTGAGCAGTTCTGAAATTTCTGATGACTTCCTCTTCTCATAATTTTGTACTGCATTTTAGCATTCTGAGCTTAAGAAACACAAATTCAATTTAACTTTCATATTGCTCATTTCTAAACAAAAACTCCACATTTCTTCTAAAATGAAAAAGTATTATAAACTTACCTAAAGGCAACAATGTTCAGTAGTAATCTGGACCACATACAAAAACTTTCCAATAGAAGAAAATGGTTTTCAGTGGCAGTCTTTACATTTTTAATTCCTTGTGTTATGCTTATAGTGTCAATGATTTTACTATCAAGTCAAAATGAAAGCCTTGGCAGCAAGGTCCCTTGAAGAGTGAACAAAGCAGGTTAATTAGAAGCATTTTGGGTTTTTTTTTTTAGTTGCAAATTCTCATGAGTGAAAGAAATGAAGTAGAAATCTCATAATGCAAAAAGAAAATGGCATTATTTTTATACTCACAGATGAATAAGCTAGATCCTAGAAAAACTATCTGTTACGGAAAATCTATAACAATAGTGGAATTTTTTTTCCTAAGAAGATTGGCCCCATGCCCCCTTTCTCACTTTGAGTCTACTTCTTATTGCTGCCACAGCATCAGCATTTACATGTAACCTTCTCTTCTCCCCTCTGTTTCCCTATAGCTGTGAACCCCAGCTTCTAGCTCTTTTTGCACTATGTTTGAACAATAAGTGGATTTTGTGTGTGTGCAGTTGCAGTGATCTATAGTGCCTTTCCATGTTCATCATGGATATCTTCCACTTCCCAGATTACCTCCGGCACTTCTGAGCCAGCTTCTCCCACTGTGCAGCATGCTCCCGGGATAAATTCCCTGCCATCAGTTGCTGCGTGGGCAGCAAATGCAAGCTAATTTTAACCTTAGCTTAACCAAAGCATTATTAGAATCTTAAAACCACAGAACACACATTATATGGCAGAGACCAAAGACAAATAGGAGTGATTTGGGGGAAAAGTGTGGAGCTCTGTGATGTTGGGGGTTATTCCAATGTCTGATTCTCTCAGTGAATACCCATAGCTGAGAACAGAGTTCTGTTTAAAAATAGTTTTGCATATTTATTATTCCTGAAGCACATGTCAGACAGACAATATTTATCTGGGTCAGTGAGCTCAGTTGGTACAGTGCTAATAAGGCCAAAAGCATGGACTCTTTCCCCATAGAAACCGGGAAAATTGACTCAGAGAAAGAAAACAAACCTATTCTACATTCACACGTTGTACCCCCAAACCTGGCCAGACATCTTGCAAATGCATGCCGTGAGTAACAAGTGAGGTGGGTAAGAGACAGTGTGCTGCCTTGCAGTAAGTCCAATCAATGCAAGTGTTCTAGAGTTGACTCCAAGCTTAGATCCTTCAGGAAGCATATCAGGATTGTGATTGATTAGGAGTGTTGGAATTCAAATGCTGGACACAACTGGCATATAGATGCATATCACTGCAGCTTGCTATAGAAAATTGTAAGATAATATTATCTATGCTGATGTACACATTATTTTAAAGAATTAATAGTGAGTTCTTTATGGTTTCCACTATTTTCAGGGTTTATCTCTTATAAGTGACTCTGACTCTTGGCCACATAGGAAGACACCATGTGGAAATATCATCTACTTTGGAGTCAGAGAACCAAGATCAAATCCTTCTTTCATCATTTAGTTATGGCATGACCTTGGGCAAGATACTTACATTTTCTAAACTGGGTTTCTGCATATGCAAAATGAGGGTATAACAGAGTTATTGAGAGGATTCTGTGAGATAAGTTATCTAAAGCTATTAACTTAGTGCCTGAGACATAGTAAACTCTCCACTAATGATGGCTTTTATTCTTATTATAGCATAGGATAACATACAAAAATGACAAGCAAGTGACAGAATCATAATAGGCAATCAGTAAAGATCAATTCTCACCCTTCCTCTCTGGTTTGACTGGTTTCTGCTGTTTTAATGTAGGTATCACCCTTCTTTCATGGTGTTTCATTTATTTTATCTTTGCAGGGTATTTTCTGTCCTCCTTGTTCAGGGCCTCCCTATTTCTTCTGTCGCTAGTCCAGGTGTGCTGTGTCCTACATCACTTCATTCCTATGTTGACCGAGTTCCAAGGTCCTTTTTATGGAGCAGCCCTCTTTTTATTTAACTTTCTCTCAGGTTCACTCATTGGAAGATTTATTTATCCATCCAAAGAAAACTATATTAGTGGTGGTGTTCAGGAAGCCAGATGTGAGGTATGTATTTGGAAGTTATAGGCCACTTAGTTTCCAGAAGGTTAAAAATATTACCTCTTTATAGACCTTTGATTTGTCCATGAACTGGATTCAGTATTGGTGCCACATTCAATCTGCTGAATAAGTGTTTTTTAATTTTTTTCCTGCTCAAAATGAAATTGAGAGGGGGCTTGATGAAAATAAATTGGTGGGTATGAAAGAGATTTGTAATGCACCTTAGCTCTATTCTCACAGGTTAGGTTTCTCCAAATTTACTGTTTGAGCAGCGACTCTGATGCTGTTGCCATACATCAGTGATGTATGTGGCTGAAGTCGCTGTACTCAATGTTTCCATTTGCATCTTGGACAGTGCTTTTAATTCACCTTCTAAGCCAATAAGGAAGAAAAACCTCATTTGCATCTCTCATGGGGAGACTCTTTTTTAATATTCAAGAAAGTGCATCTGTGGGTACCATCAAAGGCCTTTGATGAGAGCCCCACCAGAGAAGTCCATGATTCTAGGAATTTTGTCTGGTTATTCTTTGTTCATTGCCAACTAGCTCTGAGCCCAGATCTCTCCTCACTTTTTGTTTTTTCATAATATGTCTTAATCAGATTTTATATATTCTGTTATAAATTCAATTGTTTTTCAGTTTGTCCCCAACTGTGAATTTTCTAGACATTCTGGATTCACTCATGGCCTTGTAGTTATATCTGACCTTCATTTGTGTTCTGTAGAAGTTTTGAAAACTTTTGGTAGGGATCACAAGGAGACATGATGTTGGATGCCAGGGTATTGGTATGGAAGGTCCAGCCAAATGAACCAAATGAATAGAGATCAATACATTGCATTCTTCTAAATAATAGAGTTGTTTGGAGGATTCAGTGAGATATTAAAGTTATTAACTTAGTGCCTGGAACACAGTAAGCTCTCCATTAATGATGGCTTTTATTATTATTACAGCATAAGATAGCATATGAAAAGTGACTGTGTAAGTGAATTACTTTTCTTGAAAACATTTTTCTCTGAACCCATTCTTGGATATATCATCTAGCCTGGTCTAAAATGAGTTCTCTCCCAACCCTTCTTCATGATGTTGTCCACCCATAAAAGCAAAGGTTTTCTCCTCAGATATTTTCCAAAGAATTCTTGTGGCATCTGATAATTGGCACACCAGGAGGAGGCTATCTTTGGCGTGGCTAGAGAGGTTGACAGTTGGCCTACAACCTAGGAGGCCATGCTCCAGTATTTTCTCACCACCCCATGAATAGTGTGAAAGACACATGGTCAAGTTTATTCACTCATCAAACTAATGCATATGGAGCTCTTATAGACGATTAAACACTCAATATAGAAGAATGAAGAAGACACTGTTTCTGCCCATCATCCAACGGGGAGAGACAAATAATACATAAACAAATCATAACACAGGTTAATTTATAGATAATTGACCTTTTTGATACTTCATTTATCTATTGGCAATATTTCCTGCTTTTCAAATCTATTGAAATATTTTAGGTAGATGTTGCCTCCTATGCCATGTTTCTCTTCAGTCTCACTCTATCCATATTGGTCTCCACCATTTTTTTGTTTGTTTTAAAATTTCTTTTCTTTCTTCTGCGTCTTCAGTCAATCAGCTCCATCTAATTTTCTCTTTGATGAGCTGCAGGAGCAGTATGGTAAGTTTCAGTTTGTTTGCTGGCTCCCAGATCACCGACTAAATGTAGTGAGACCCTAAAATCACTTGGTAAGGCTCTGAGTCAAATCTCCAATAAAATTATGCACTGGCACATACTTGAATCAAAGGCAAACATAGACCACTTTTTGTTGATGAACTCTCTTGAGTCAAGGACTCAAATTTCAAAACCAAATATACTAACAAGGAAAGCTATTTATAATGTATTTCTTCATTAATTCAAACTGCCTTCACATTTTTTCCCCCAAAACCTCATAGGACCCAGAACAGCAAGTATATTATTTAAAAGGTTGTATTTTAATCCAATTACAAAATATAAAGACTCTCAATTAGGCAAACTAAGACTTGTGAATATTCACATAAATTTATTTATTTTTTCCTGCCATTGAATATCAAGGCCTGGCAAGTCATTATCTTTTTTTATACTGAATGAACTGATTAACAGCAATTACAATTATCAGAAGTGAAATGTTTAACAGAGGTGACATTTGGGTGCTCATAACTGGGTTTGAAAGTCACCACATTATTGAGATGGATATGAGAAGTTACTGTGTTATTTTACCTTGTTCCAGTAGGCTCAGTCCTATGGGCAATAGTTTATCACAGAGGGAGGTCAAGAGGTCCATAAAGTTAAAAATAGGATCCAGTAGAAATCTTGCAGAGGGTCATACATTTTCAGAAATCATAGAATTTGAGCATTCTCAGACTATGTTGTCTCTTTACAAGTTGGGAATTATTCTCTGACCACACAACTGGAATAAATGTATTTGTGTGTCTATCTATTTTTCCCTTTTGTTACATGTCTTCTGTATTTGTATCTGTTCTTTATTTTTCCTTTACCCTCTAAAAAAATGATTCTTGTTAAGGAACTACTATGGAAGAAGTGTTTCTGTTTGTTTTGTGTACCAGAATCCTGAGATTTTGAGTTATGTCTCTAGGTTTAAGCAACTATCTATAAAAATAATAGAATGAATCATTACTAAATCTTAATCAAACTATGGAGGTATTGCTATGGAATGAGATCTGCATACACTTTACTTAGGTTCAATTATAAATGAAGCTTGGTCCTAATGTTAACATCAAATTCAACCCTTCTTTCAATGGGTGACATTCTTAAGTAAATTCAGCTCAAGAGATTGACTTTGGCTTCTTTAGGTTTGGATTCTTTTCTTTGACTTTTGTTTCCAGTACTGCTTTGCACCCTTGCTGAAGAGTAAGCTCTGTAAGGCAAGACTTGTGTCAATTTTGCTCACTTCTGAATCTTCCATGCCAAGATGGTGCTAAGTCTTATTAGTATGTTAACCAATCCCTCTATTTCCTACGATGGTAGTCACTTATGCTTTTCTGTATAATTGTCACATGTTTGTGTCTACAGTTCCTACAAATGAATATGTATGTATGTATGTATACATATATATGTATGTATAGAGATAAATTTTTATTTATATATATAAATATATATACATACATACATACACATGATACACCTTTTTTTAACTAACATGTCACCATTGTACTTATTTTAATTCTAAGATGGAAATTGGCCTGGTGTAATAAGGGAGTTTTTGATCTAAAATAATTTACACAACTTAGTGTCTGGTAACATTGGGCAAAATAATTAACCTCTTTGAGCCTAAATTTTCTCACCTACAAAATGGATGCCTATCTCACAGGTTGCTGTCAATTTAAATATGATAATATACATGAAGTGCTTAGTATAACATTTCACACCTAATGTATGATCAATAAATGCCATCACCATGGGGGAGTTGGTCTTATTCTCTCATTGTGGTTGCGATGTGTGGGACATGATAATTATAAGGTTATGAAATTACTTAGTGTATATAGACAATGTCTGACCAGTTACTGACTATGAGATCTTGTCTGTATGACAAGGCCTAATCAGCCATAGCATAATTGAATTGCTTATTTTGGCTTTAACAATCAGTTCTGCACAATTAGTTACTATCAAGCTATTCAAAATGAATGAAGTTCCTGCTAGTGAAAGATTACTATGCAAACTATGTCTTTACTATTTGAAATATTATAATGTGACTTGATGCAGTTATAAATAAAGATTCCTTCCCCAATACCCAAAGCTAAAATATTGGTTAAAAATTGTTTGTATCAAAGTAAGCAAGATGTCTATATATTAGTGTCAATATATTTGTTCCACTGGGTTGTAGATTTTAAACATTATCCAAATGCTAAATTTAAGTTATTTTCTCAGGCATATAGGACTACAAGGGTGTACAGCAAACAGTATTAGAATTATCTTTGTATATTTACTCAAAATTCTCCCACACAATTGCTTCAAAATTCCAAAGAGATATTGGTGTCAAGTTTACAATCCTCTGAAAATTCAACGAAAAAAAAAGATACTGGAAAATCACAGTTACTCACTTGATACTTTATCAAGTTGCATTTGACATCTTCATGAGGTTCTAAAGAGGTTCTACAGAGAATACCTGGGCCCATCTCCAGTGCTACCCAAATGCTGGAACTCAGTCGTGTCTCTTCCTGGGCCCACTTCTGCCATTTTGATTATCTTCTTCGCCCCTGAGGCATCAGGGTTTGGGATACTTTATTTACTTTTAGAGAGAACAGAGTGACTTCAATAAGAAGTAAGGAAAAGCTATTCAAAAAGTGAGATTCTACAAAGCTAGGTGTGTGAGGAGAATGGGAAAGTCCCCAAGGCAAGGTGGATGTTGCCCGAGGTGAGCACCTGCATGCAAAGGATGAGTATAGAGGAATGAATGGCTCTTAGTGGCTATCAGGGAAGTTTCAATCTAGCAGCAGTCATGGGTTTCAGAGAGTCAACCCTGAAACCATTTAATTTTATTTTCTCAGGCATATAGGGATATCATTTCTTAATAAATCATGTCCTGATAATTGGTTAAGGGTGGAATCCATAAACTGAGAAAGACCAACAGCCTATCTTCTTCCACCTACTGTGCATGTCTAGCCCATCTTTATGCTTTATTTCTATCACTTGCTTTAAAAGTACTGCTGTCAGTTATACGATTGGCTTCATTTAACAAATACTTACATAGCACTTATTGTATGCTGAGCACTACTCTAAGAATTTTAAAAATATTAGCTCAGTGGTTCACAACTGGGGCAATGTCTGGAAACAATTTTGGTTGTCACAATTTGAGAGGAGGTGTTACTACAATAAGTAGAGGCTAGAGATGATGCTAAATATGCTATAATGCACAGGACAGCCCATCTCCCCTCCATCCCACCCCCAAAAAGGAATTATCTGGCCAAAAATATCAGTAGTCTCATTGTTGAGAAACTCTGTATATTGACTCATTAATCTTCTTAACAGCCCTATTAAGTAGATACTGTTATTATCCTCATTTCATAGATAAGGAAAGTGAGACACAGAGAGGTTAACAAACTGGCTCAAGGTCACACAGTTGACAAGTGGCAAGGCTGATACTGAAGACCAAGCATCCTTTCTCCATAATCTGTGCTCTACCACCACACCAGGCTGCTTCTTTCTCTCATGGTTATGTGCAGGTTATCTTTGCTACTTTGAAATCTCTTCAAGAAAAGCCAGACTTCATCTCATCCCATTTTCCGACTTTTAGACCAGCCCCCAGACAATGCTGTCTTTGTTCTGGGTTGTCCATCGCTTATGTGAATGTCTTGTTATTCTGTTATTGTGAGAATATCAGAGGCAGGGAATTTACTCATCCCCTAAACTGGTCCCAGCTCACAATGCATCCTCAACCCCGCTCTAGGATATTCATTCTCTTTATCCTCTTCAATACTTCTAGCCTTTTGGCTATTTTAAAGCTAGTTTATGTAAGCTTTGGAAGGCAGGTAATGAATAATGAAATTCAAATGAATCTGTTTTGTGACAAGTTAGCATCCCTGAAGAAGGTGTGAATACACAGTTTGGAAACTTATGAATAAAATTAAAATTAGCCCATTATCTGGGCGTTCTTTATAATAAGACTTCTTAGGTTCTTACATTTCTTTTATAAATATATTATTTGACAGTTGCAAAAATTTATGTGAACTTGCATGATAAAGTCACCCTTACCCTCCCCCAAATAAAAGTAGGACTGGGTATTTATGTTATCTCTTTGCAGTACTGTGTGTACATTTACTGAGAAGACAGAGGATTTCCAAGCAATACAAGAATTCTGTCACATAAAAGATCCGATGGGAAACATATCAAAGTGTAAGTTTCAAAAAAAGCTACTCTGAAGTTTGCAAAACACTTGGCGTCCATCAAGCAATGTGTAGGTGGACAGCTTTGGTCTCAGTAAATCAGAAACAAGGAGTAATAATTAGGCTTCATTTTGCTTTCCTTCACAGTGCTGGATTGCTGGTTCTGTTTGCGTGCTGGGAAACCATCACACTTTAACCGTAACTGCCTAGGTCTTCTGATGCCATGTTACAGATGGCCTGTGATCTGGGAGCACCCAAAGCAACATGCTGAAACTGAATACAATTCCCTTTACTTCACAGTTCTTATTTCCAGGCAAGCATCATTACCAACTCTGGGTTTGCCGACAGAGAGGAGCAGAGAAGAGAGGAGGGGGAGGGGAAGCAAGGAGAGGAAATGAGTCCTTCGGCATTTAGAAAAAAAAAGGGGGGGGGGAACCAGCAAAGAGAATGGTAGGACAAAAACTAGGGTAGTGTTGTCTTTCAAAAGCCAGGGAAGAAATATACTAAAGTAGATACAGCAAACACCTGCATCAAATTCGGTGTGATAGATTAAGTTCAATAGGCTGGGAGTTGATCCTCAGGTTTGGCAACACAAAGGCCATGGAAAACATTGAAGATGTGTCCTGGCAAACATTTCTGCTATGGAGAGGATATCTTGAAGTAAGAGGAACTCAGGAAAAGAGACTGGGATTCCAAGGACCTTCTCATTCTCTCTCTCTCTTTGCCATCCTGCATCTGATATTAGCCCCCTACTTCTGGTAACAGAGGTGATCGCAATTTATCTAGAGTTGTTTCAGTGGAGTCTTGGGAACAAACTAGATTGGGGTAAGCGGATGTGAGAAGGTGAGGAAGAGGAGGTACCAAATACGGACATCTCTTTGGAAGATTTTTATTATAAAAGGAAGCAAATAAATGGGTGAGAGCTAGAGGAACACATGGGATGAAGGGAGGTTTGTTTTGGTTTATTTTGTGGCTTAGATTAGAGATAATGCAGCTTGTTAGTAAGCTGGTGGGGTTAACCTAGAAGAGATGAGAGAAGGTAAAGGAAGAGCAGGAGGAGAGAGGTATGAGAAATAGATAAGAGAGAAAAAGAGAGGTTAAAGAGAGATGAGAGAGAGATGAGGGACAGGTGATAAATGAAGGAAGGAGCTGAAGCCTTGAGAAGGTGAGAAGAAATGAAATTGGGTGCAGCATAGAGTGGGTAGCTTAGATATGAACAGGGACACAGGACAGTTCACCACTTTTCACCAGAGGTAAAAAGTGTACAGGGAAAAAGGCTTACCCACAGATGCAATTCTAACTAGTGCTACCGCCTGGTTTCCTGACCATGGAGTTAGTTCTTCCCATGAATTACGTTGTTTCTGGCCACTTCCTGTTCATCCTGTTCATCCTGGTCTCCTGACCCTCTTCCTGTTCATCCTGGTCTCCTGACCCTCTTCTCCTCAGATCATGGACCCTGTCACCAGAAGCAGGGCTGATATGAGATGCAGGATGGCAGAGAGTGAGAGGGAGCCAGAAGGCCCTTTCTGCCCACGAAGCCCTAGACACTGTTCCTGAGTCCCTCTTTTGTTCTTTGATATCTTCCCCATCACAAAAACAGTCACAGGTCATGTCTTCAGTGTTTTACTGCTAATCTAAGCCGACAACTAGGGAAAATGAACTTTGTTTTTGCTTTCCTCGGAGACCAGAGACTTTGGAGCCAGAGACTTTCGCTGTCTGTTCACATTTTGCTGCAGAGAAAGAAACCAAAAACATGGAATGTTGTTGTTGCCTTTCAAACATTGAAATTTGTACCTAGACACATAAATCTTCAATTAAGTGTGGTCCATTACAAATGGCAGAATCACTGAGTCTTTCTAAACAGTGATTCTGATTCCAACATTCAAATTCTCCTTTGTGCTGTGTATCTTGGCAGAAGGACACAGGTGAGAAGCACCACGGGCTTCACAGTGAACAAGATGCTGGGACATGGATCTGCCACTCAGTTGGCTAGCTGGAGAAATTCTGTCCTATCAAAACTTTCCACCCAACATATTTATTATGTTACCTCACATCATTTGGAGTTGAAGGTCTCTGTGCATTAGGTAGAAGTGGCATAAATTATTCCATTGTTTAATTTTGAAAATATACATACAGGGAAAGAGCTTTTCCCTCCTCAATAACCAAGCTCAGCCCGTCTTAGAAATTGGTCTTCTAAATCCCAGTAAGGGCCCCATGTGGTTGATGGTTGCATTATTGAATTTATTTGGAAATTTAAAATGCCCCTTTGGATGGAAAGATTAACAGATATTTTGCCAAATTCATTTTTTAAATTTCAATTTATTTTCAAAAAGTTAAATCACTTCTTGTTCCCAGGCAACACTGAATTGAGTTAAAGATACAGATGGTGCCAAATAAGAGAGGCTTTGAGATCCTACCGTTGGATCTATTTCAACATACTCGATAAGAATTAAGAAAGTTGTTCTGCATTGAGGAGTCTGTGGGCCAATCTAATATCTGAGGAAGTCAGCATTAGCCTCACAGAATAAAAATCCAGTGTACTGAGCCTGTGCCATAAAGAGCTTCATAAAACTCACAAGCTAAAATATCTAAAACAAATAACTAATTTTTTAAAAGGTGGCTTATAAATGGACAAGTAGAGAGAAGCAGAAATAACACAGTGGAAAGACTACTGAGCTAGCATCAGATGACCTATTCAGGTCCAGCTGCGCAACTTCCAGCTGTATGACAGAAAATGACACTCTCTCTGAGCCTCAGTGCCCTTACTTCTAAACTGGGAATAATGATATTGTGTCTGCCCATCATATCCTTGCATTTCTTCATTCACGCAACAAAGGTTTGTGTTATCCTGTGCTATTATCACGGTGGAACACAGTGGCCAACAGGTGATACTTTGGAGAGCCACACGTCCTGAAAAGACACTGGGCAAGTTACTCAGCCTTTTTACCTGCCTCTTAGGACTTTATTGTAAGTCAGCTCATTTAACTGAGTTGTAATGGTTAGAGTAGTGCCTGGTAAATAGTGAGTGTTGGGTGTTTTTTGCATCATCATTCCTGACCCCTCACTAGATACGGGGACTCATAGGGAATAAGACAGATTTGGCCCTTGCTCTTATGCAGTTTGTTGTAGAATTGCTGCATACACAGGAAACTTCCTATGCTTGCTTTAAGATCCAGCAGGATAATAAATGAGGAAAAACGCTTTATAAGTTAAATTCTTTACAAATACAAGGCATTATTATTACTTGAATTCTCCACACTCCCAAGGAAGAAAAATGACTTTAATGATGTGCATTAAACTAAATAATGCAGAATTTAATTAGCTTAAACTGTGGGATTCTGTATAAAAGACTTTTAGGTGGGCTGCAGCATTGCTTTTAAGAAATAATGAGTCCATTTCGGGGTACTAAATGAGTTCCTAATGCCTTAAAGAATGAATGTGCCCCCCTGAAGAGCCCTCCTCAGGACTAACTTGGCACTAGGGCAAAGAGAGCTCCTTGTTATCCAGACAGCTATTCGTCCTTCCCATAAACCATCTTGGGCTATGTATGAATGGTCT
Organism: Macaca fascicularis; assembly: GCF_037993035.2. NCBI lineage: Eukaryota > Metazoa > Chordata > Mammalia > Primates > Cercopithecidae > Macaca > Macaca fascicularis. Next base: position 154,142,169 of record NC_088379.1, read on the forward strand.
AACATGTTGTCTGCTTTTAGTTCCACTCTACTTTTTAATAGGCTTAACCCTTTCAATATTTAATTTCTTTAAAGAATTTGGGGGTTTTCTAGTGTCCTGTTTTATAGAAATTTAAGTTACTTAGGCCAGCACAAGAAATAATTTTTTTAATGTAAATTGATTCAAACATTGGTACAGTATATGTCAATTACTAGCCTGACAGCTGAACTCTTGGAGTTCTGGACAATCTATTAGTGTAGACTTTCAGTAGCATTTTATGAGTTATATCTAAGACAATCAAAAGGAAATGAATGCATTCCAAATAGCTGGCATTTGATAATCTGTACTTCCTGGAATGTCCAACAAAGATATTTCCAAGGAAAGGGGACATCTGCAATATTTGACATAGCATCTTGTCAGCCATGTGGCTGCTTCTGCATTTCTAGAAAAAGGTGAGTCTAATTTCATGAAAGTTCCTATCCACTTAGCTGTCTCTAGATGTAAATGGCTTTTGGATTCACTGGAATAAAGTAGCCATTTTTCTTTGAAATAAAATCTCTAGCACTTCTAGTATGGTTCATTTTCAGAAAAGGAAGGGATTTAAGTTTCCTCCTGTTATCTTGAATGGTGTACTTGGCAGATGAACACAGGTAAGCAGAAGTACCATGGCCCTCAGCACAGTGAACAAGATCCCAGAACACCAGGACACAGATCAGCTGCTCATTCGGTTGACTGGATAAATTGTGTGCTTTCAAAACTTTCCTCCAAATATAGTTACTATGGACCTTGCATCATTTAGAGTTGAAGGTCTGTGCATTAAGTAGAAGTGGCACAAACAATTCCATGGTTTAATTTTGAAAATATACATATTATATAATACACAGATACATATATTTGGAAAGACGTGTTAAACCAATAATATGACTTTGAAAGATTTCAAACACACAAGTAGTTTTAAAAGTAATGTCAGCATATACAAACACAAATTAATTATTGTCCATGTTTAATAGTCACAAGCTCATTGAATTTTAAATTTCATATTCTCTAATGAGGGATAAGCAGTAATGGGATAAATCCCAAGAATCTGCAGATAGGATTAAATTGACAAGATGTAAAATAGGCATAGTCACAAAGAACACATTTCAAAAAAGAAAAGCCAGTAATTATCTAGCAATATCAAGCCTGTGGTAGCTCATCTTTCTACACAATGGTAAATCAATAATGTTTTCCCAAGATAAAATTTTAGGAATAAATTTGCAGCATCATGCTTTGGAGTCAGCTGGGCCTGATTCTGCTACTTACTAGTGCTTGATCTTGGGCAAATGATTTAAACATGGTTCTGAGCTGTTCTCTGATGATAGTGTATAGTAATGCCTTCCTTTCAGAACTGAGACACAAGAATGTAATAATGTAATTTATGAAAAGTACTTGGTTCATAGTAAATATTTTATATATATGTGTATTTATATGTGTGTGTATGTACATACATATTTCCCCCCTTACATATATAGCAATTGAGACCCTGACTCAGCTTTTCAATGGCAAAATCAGGTCTGAATCTAAAACAAGTCTTTCAAAGTTTCTCATAGTTTATGTGTTCTTCATAAAGGCCAGAAAGTCAGCAGAACTCTCAAATTCTCATTTCTGCAAATTATCAGGTTGCTCTAATTGATTATTTCTATACCTAGCTGAGTACTACAACGAAAACAAACAAACAAAAATGTGAATTAGTATTCAAGTGAAATAAGCCACAAACCAGCATGATAGAAAACTGAGGAAGTCTTCAAGATGCTAAAACTGGAAGGAAACCAATTAACTTGGGAAGCAGGTTAAATATAAGTACAACAGACAACCTGTTGGGTTTTTATTTAATATTGATGAGTAAAAAAAAAAAAAAAAAGTCTACTCCATTCACAGTATAAACTAAACCTTTCAATAGATAGCAACATATTAGCATATCCAAAACTTAGATTTGTCACTCTAGGTTTTACTTGCCTTTCACCCATCTTTTGCTTTAGCTTATGTATTTTTCTAGGCAATAATACTGATAATAATGATAATTCTTGAAATTCTTCCAAGCTTTATTTGAAAGTAGCAGTATCTACTAAACACCAATTCCCTTATGAATGGATAGCAATGCAAATATAGTACCACTAATAATAACACATACACACACTCTTCTAGTCCACATGGGAGATACAAATAACTATGAGATGCACTCTTTGATCTAAAGATGTTTACAATACAGTTTGTGAAAATGTTATTTAGCATTAGATTACTTTATGAATGGCTGAAAGCTAAGAAAAAGTAGTGGCTTTAAAAAGTGTATCTATTTCCTAGTGTTGCTGCACAACATTATCACAAACTTGGTGACTTTAAATAACAGAAATGGGTTCTCTCACGGTTCTGGAGGTCAGAAATTTAAATGCAAGGTGTTGGCAGGCGCAGGCTCCCTCTAGAGACTCTGAGGGAGATGACTTCCTTACCTCTTGCAACTTCTGGTGGCTTCCGGCATTCCATGTGGCTGTATCACCCAAACCTCTGCTCCCTGTGCACCTTTCCACCTCCTCTGTGTGTTTGCGTCCTTTCCTCAATTTTCTGTGTGACTCTCCTTGTGAGACTCCTATAAAAACACTTGTTATTGGATTTAGGGCTCACCTGAAAAATTCAGGATGATCTCATCTTGAGATCCTTAATTATATTTGCAAAGTTTTCCCACCCACTCCCACCCCAATAAAGTTACATCCACAGGTCCCAGGGATTAGGATGTGGAAACATATTTTTGAGGCCACGGTTCAACCCACTACAACAATGTGGAGTTTATTTCTCTCTAATAAAACCTAGGCAAACAGTCAAATGCTGATATAATTCTCCATACTGTGTCAGCAACCCAGATTCCTACTATCTGGTTTTCCTGCTAAAAGCAACTTTCTTTCTGAAGACCACCATATAATCCAAGATGGTTTCTCCAGCCACCACATCTGATTTTGAGACAGTAGAAAGAGAAATAGAGTAGCAGAAAGCCAAGAATAAAAACTGAAGCCAAAAACGGTATGGCTTTTTTTGGACTTGTATATATACATTTATATTTATATCTCTCTGTAAGAATAGTCAAGTGGCCACCCTGAGCTACAAGAGAAGTTGGGAAAGGCTCTTATTCTAGGAACTCATGTGCTCAGTTAAAATTCGAGGCTTTTATCAAATGTTGGAGGCTAACTGGCAGGCTCTTGTACAGAGAATCTGACAGTGACTATTGGCTAGCTAAACTGGCCCTTTCCTAGTTCTTTGGTCCTTTGATCTAAGAGCTCATCTCACAGTCCTACTTGCCCTTGCCACCCAGAGTGGCCACAGGTCCCGTTTCGGACAATGTAACGTGGGTAGAAATTGCTCAGGGCTTCTGGGGAAAATAGCATTCCTGATGAAAGAGCAGACTCAGCTTGTGCTTGATGTTGGTATAGCCATCTTGTTATCATGAAAGAGTTTTCCAAATGAAATGCAGAGCTGCCCATGTTGTTCTATTAGGAACTCTTTATTAGGAAACATAAACTCCATATTTTAGGACTTGGTAAGTTTAACTAGCTTTTCTGTTACTTGCAGCAAACACGTTCTTAAACAATATCAGGCCATGAGATACATGCATATATTAAAGGATATTAAGCCATGTAAAGCAACATATCACAGGGCACTGTGACAGAGCCCAGAGGAGGGGAACCCTCCATGGCTCACATGGTTCAGAAGGAGCTGATTCCTAATTATCAGGATTGATGAATTTCGCAATGTGGGAAAAGTGGACTTCTGGATGACATTAAGACTTAATTGACTTTTCATGACCATAACTTCCAACAACTTGGATTGTTCTAGTCACTTGTTATCTGCAACCACTTAGATCGCCACATTAAGGGAAAAAAATAATCATTCTAAGAAGAATCGTATGTTGTACCCCCCACCTCAGGTTTAATAGTGTTGATGGAAATTACCTTGGGCTTGCCAGGCGCGGTGGCTCACGCCTGTAATCCCAGCACTTTGGGAGGCCGAGGCGGGCGGATCACAAGGTCAGGAGATCGAGACCACGGTGAAACCCCGTCTCTACTAAAAATACAAAAAATTAGCCGGGCGCGGTTGTGGGCGCCTGTAGTCCCAGCTACTCGGGAGGCTGAGGCAGGAGAATGGCGTGAACCCGGGAGGCGGAGCTTGCAGTGAGCCAAGATCGCGCCACTGCACTCCAGCCTGGGCGACAGAGCGAGACTCCGTCTCAAAAAAAAAAAAAAAAAAAAAGGAAATTACCTTGGAAAGGACTAGAAAAATACTAAGACCTAAGAAAGCAAGGTGCTATTTGGGGTGAGGCGGCAGGGGAAGAAAAATAGATCTGGAATATAAGAGGAAAGAGGAGAGCATCAAAGTTTTGAGGGAAACAGAAAATAGTTTGGAAAGGCTGCTCTTGTTTAAAAACATGTTCTCCACCCATGCTGGTCCTACTTTCTTGCCGCTTCAAGAGAGTTGAAAACAGATTTTTAACAGTATTGAAGGTTTCTGGAGTAACATCTGGATTTCTTTTGAATTATATACAATGCAGACAGCAAATCTTAAAGCTTAGATTTATTTAAGCAAGGCACACAGGGAAATATTTGCACCTCTAAGGTTGAAACAACAGCAAAACTCAGTAAACTCTACATAGCATACATTCAATTATGATCACACAAGATCATCTTGAGCTACGTAAATACTTTTACTCAAAGCAGAAACGCTTGAGAAGCTACGCACTGAGCTAACCATAGAATCATTCACTCCTTTAAAAAAAACAAAACACAAAAAATGCATAAGACAGAGAAAACAAATATGGCCTGATATACGGGTTGTTTGCACATTCGTTTCAATAGAATTCTACTTTTATTGCTTTTTAAAAATATTGTGCATAGCATGAAAATAACCATCATGAGCATGTCCCCATAAATTATTTTTCCTTGTACTGAAGGAGCACAGATTTCCCTACCTGAGGATGAGTCAGTTGGTGTTTACTTGCTACCCTGTGCCATCTGGTGGCAAATGCTAAAAATTGCAGACACAAGGTCCCTGGGTTCCAGAGAGACTCTCAGGCCATATACCTCGAGTTGTCAACCCAATGGAAAAGAAATAAATACAATGACTCTCTTTAAAGACATGGGTTAAGCCAAAGATCAAGTTATTTGTTAGTTATTCTCATTGACATTCCTAATATATACAATATCTTCCCAGTAAAAATTACTTTATGAACAAATTGATTCTTAATAGCAATAATTTTCAGTTTGCACAATACTGCAGTTTTCAAATCCCCGTTCCTATTCATTAATGCGCAAGATGAGCAGGAATATTGCACCTTCCTCACAAATGGAAACTGAGGCTCAGGTGGGTTAAATAAATTGTTCAAGTTTGCAAAGCTTATATTAAAGAAAAGCCACTGCCAAATCACAAATAAAGACTTTCTCTGTTTCCAGTCTAGATGTTTCCTTCATAATGATCCTGTCTCTCCCTGCTTAGCATGGGAGGAAGCAGTTTTAGTTGAAGCCAGGTTGAAGCTTTAGGTTTAGCTGGAAATAGTGTTTTAAGTTAGGTGCTATTTTGGTAACATAGGAGTTGCAAGCTTCCCCCAAAGAGTCTGAAAGAAGATTCCACAGATGTTGGTGACAACAGTTGTGCATTCCTAAAGTTTAATATATGACTTTTTTTTTTTGCTTGTTTGTTTTTCCCCCAGGCCTTGTATTTACATATATGCAACACCATCTCTTTGTCTTTGTGTTTTATTCTCCTGCCCTGTCTTGCAATTTATTCTTTGTAAGCCTGCTTTTCCTCAGAAGAACCATCTACTTTTCAGTAGTTTTTTTTTTTTTTTTTTTTTTTTTCCTTGTGGCTTTCTCCCTCCCTCCCAGTAGATGTATTCCTTTCAGAGTTAATCAAAGGATGATATTTAAGTTGTCATCTCTGCTTGGGCATCTAGATGGCTTATGCCATTCATATCAATGAGACCTTTTCAACCCTAATATCTGTTTCAGTGATCTATAGAGTACAGCCTTGAAACTTAATTATGGTGATGTTTCAGAGACTGATGGACAGATTTAAGCATCCTACTTTCACATCATTAGACAGCCCCAAGTTCCAGTGCTCTAAAAGATTGAAAACCAGTCTACTGCATGTCTTACCCTCATGATGATCTGCAGGAACAAGCCTACATTTCTCGGACTCTGTTAGAAGATTTCTTATCTTTTGGCTGTGATATTTTACCTTGTATAAGACAATTGAAATTTAAAGCCATTGTGAAAAACGCCTACCTAAGCCAATGAATATCATCCCAATGTTATCAGTAAGTATTTTGGTCATTGCTATATAGTTTCTTACATTCTTAGACTTGGGCAATGAGTCCTGAAGCCGCTCCAGGATCAAAAGGGGGTTTATTAACATCGTATTGATCTAAAATAATCTTCTGGAGAAACACAATAAACGTGCATTTTATGACGTGTCATCATTTTTGGTTCATCAAAACTATTTAAATATATGCAGATTTCAAAATGTATCTCCAATTGCATAACATTGTCTTCCCTATAGTTACCAGACCACTGAAAATTCCAAATTTTTATTTTGCTTTATTTCCATTTATCTGCAGCAGTAATAAAGGTTTTGGAGTAGAACTCGGGTAGCAATTTGGGGATGATGTATTAGCCCTTCCTCAGCTATGGTTGCTCTAGAGAGCTGATTAATATAAATCTCAGCTTATTTGTAAACAAGGAATATGTAACACAGAAAATAACTGATAGTGCCATTTCCAGAGCCTCCTTTTAAACCTAAATGAACTGTAGTTGGGTAAGGGCGACAGTCGATAAACACTCGACGCAATATTGCCTAAAGTGACAAAAAATACAGTGGCATCAATCTCCTTTCAAGGCCAAGAAGCTGCTTATTCTGTTTCAAGAGCTCAGCATATAAACACAGTTTACAAGGAATTTTAAAATAATCACAAAATCCTGTGTATATTTGACTGTTAAATCAAAAGGAAGCCTGTGGTGTTGCTCAAGCCCAATAATCACTCTTTAATATTCCTGGGGAGGCAGCAGCATGATGAAAAGGATAAGGAAAGTATAAATCAACTGAAGGAATTCGGAGCGAAAGACCTTCATTTTTTAAAGGCAGAGATTAAAATCACCAAGCTAATAAGATCTGCTCAGGGACCTAGAAATGTCAGCCAAAAATGTAGAAAATGTATACTCCAAGAGTGAGCTTTACTCGAGTTGGTTTATATATAATAGTTTTCTGCTGAAAACAAACGATTAAGCTTGCTGCTTAACTTAAAGGTAGTGTTTAAGTTAGAATGTTTACAGGGTGTCTTATTTGTATATTAATATTCATATCTAAGAGAAAAATAAATCAATGTTACAAATAGATTTTGCATTCATTTCCTAGCTCTTTCCTTGCATCTGGCATTCATCGCTTTGCTCCAGATAATACTGCCTTGCAAACACCTTCCCCTGATCCAAGGTCCTCAGTGGTCCTCTTTGTGTATGGATGATCCCCTCTTCCTATTTTAACTACATAAAATATTTATATTATCTACTGATTTGGCAGTCATTTCTACTAGATTGGAGGTGTCTTAAGGAACAAAATAATATCTTAGTAACTTTTATGTATCTCCATGGCCTAGGAAAGTTCTTGAGAAATGGCAGGGGCTCAATACAAAATTGTTGATTTTTATGTAATTCTCTTACTATGTCTCAACATAAACATATCTCCAATCCAGCTGATCAACTTACTGATCCCCAGACACAGAACATCCTCACCTCTTTACTTTTTACATTTTTTCCTTTCTTGGTAGACACAGTCTATGAAACACTGTTTCCCAGAAAACATGGATTTTTCCCTTCCTGCAGTATTTAGTATTTCCTCCAGTTTTCCTAGCTAGCTCTTACTACTACAAACTGCTTTGAGTCGTTACTTATCTTTTAAATTCACAACCAAAATCCCTAAACTAGGTTAAGAAAAAAACTCATATTTTTGATCTCATTATATCCAAGTTACCCAGAGCACCAGCACACTCGGGTGCTCAGTAAATCTGTGTTTAAAGGAGGTAGGTTCAATGATAGTCTAATGGTAAGATAGCATCATAAAAATAAAGCCCAGCATCTGACAACACAACTAGAAACTATGAACAGTATTTTGATAAATTACGTAAAGCTCAGGCTGAAAACATGTAATGCACAATGATTTGATGAAATTCACTTTTAAAGGTAACTGGGATCATTACAGTGAAAACGTTACATAGAAAATTCTACTCATTTGTCACAGTGTAGGAAAAGAATGCCACTTTCTCTGCGAAGATTTTCCTTATCCATTCCCTTCCCTTCCCCAGCCAAACTAGAAGTAGCCTTCTAAGATAAATAATCAAAACATAGAATTTATTTCTCAAGCACTTGTTTTTTTTCTCAACCATGCTTTGGATATTCCCATTTTCGACTTGGAATGTACTAATGTGATCTGTCCCCTTCTAAGCCATAAGGTATTTAAGGGGTCAAGTTTAATTTATTTTTTAAAGACTCCCAACACTTAGAGCAGAGCTTACAAACAGAAGGGATTCAATGCATGCATGCATACATGAATGAATAAGGGTCTATGTCAGGCCAGGTAGAGTGGCTCATGCCTGTAATCCCAGCACTTTGGGAGGCGAAAGTGGGCAGATCGTTTGAGGTCAAGATTTCAAGACCAGCCTGGTCAACATGGTGAAACCCTGTCTCTACTAAAAATGCAAAAATTAGTCAGGCATGGTGGCACGCACCTGTAATCCTAGGTACTGGGGAGGTTGAGGCAGGAGAATCTTTTGAACCTAGGAGGTGGAGGTTGCAGTGAGCCAAGATCACACCACTGAACTCCAGCCTGGGTGACAGGGCAAGACTCCATCTGAAGAAAAAAAAAAATAAAAAGAGCCTATGTCATTAATAAGGGGCATTCAAGTTAAAATGTCTGTGTCTAGAGACTAACAACTGATCTTAATCCTAAGCAGCACGTTTTAAAATTATACAGTCTGTGGCTAAAATACCTCTTAATTGGATATTTCATTTAACATTGCCAGTGTGGATTTTGTTTGTGCATGTGTGAAAAACAATTATTACTCAATGGCACATCTTAGAATAAATGGCATCTTTGATTTGAGGAACGAGTATATAGGTCTAAACCTCAAACTTAAGGATCAGATATTGGATTTCTATGTGCCCCGGAGAGAGTACATGGTTGAGAGTAAGGAGAAAAACTTTCCATCTTTTCAGAGAGGTGCAGAGTCTTTGTTTCTATGTCATTCCTGGAATGAAACCAGTAAGTCTTATCTGTGACTGGAAAACATCATAGCTAATATTGACTTCGGAAGAACTACAAGGAATTGTTTTTAGGGGAGCCAGCCACCTGTTCACTGTTTTTCCTGCATTCTTTTGTTCTTAAATGTGAATCTGCTAACCTTGCATGTCCCTATGATCACTGCGATGCATAGTCATCTTTAAATATAGCTGCCTTTTCCGTTCTGTCTTCATTCATGTTTTGCCTGAACCTTCTCATTCATGATAAACTCTAGTTACTTTAGAGATGTAAAATCTTGGGTCTATGGCCAAATAGCAGTTGGCCAGTTTTCACGTGAATTTCTTGGTAACAAACAGGTCCAGAAAAAACAAAAAACATGCATCACTAGTGCACCTAGAATTCTACCTAGAAAAACATTCTTCAGCACTAAACATGCTGACAGCACAGTGTGAACATGACCTTGATCACAAAGGACAGCAGGCTAAACTACCCACATTGCAGGACAGGAAATAATCAAGAATAAGAACCATCTCTGATGCCCTGCCACCTAGTATGAGATTATCCATAGAAACTATAAAAGTGAAGAGAGGAGAGAAATCACATACTGCATTCGTTTTGGATAATGGCCAGACAACTCCTTAAGCACATACATACATACATACACACACACACACATACATACTTCCCTTTCCCAATAAGACCACCCAGCTTCCATTTTTCTTAACACATGACTAAGTTAAATATATATATGTGTGTGTGTGTATACATATGTACATATATATTCATCAAATCTCTGATAAGGCAAAAATATTATTATTTATCAGGAATAACATGGAAATTTCTGTTGTTTATATTCCCATTTTCATAGCCCAGCAGTCTAACTGCCACATGTGCATGTATATGCATCTGGGTAGGGATGAATAGGCAAATGATAAAATATGCATTAAATCAAATTGTATTTTGATGTTTGATTATTGCTTTGAGAGACTGTCATTTTCCTTGTGATTTTAAAGAGTTAATATTTTTGTAGCTTGATTTTATTTTACATCCCCCAAAATCAGATTGCTCCCAGAAAAATACCACTTAAATGGGAAAAATAAAAGGAAGCAAGAAAGAGATTGACAAAAAAGCAGGCTTGAATACATAATGAATGCTTTGCCACTCATTGATAGACAACCCTTAAAACAAAGCATTGTTGTGTAAAATGTTCTAGAGAAAAGAACTGAAGAGTTTATCAAATGAGTTATTGGAAAAGATTTTTTTTCTGAATCTGCCAGAAATGTACCAGGCCATTATTGCATCTTATAAATTATTTATTATTCTTAGATATGTCATAAAGTCCAATACAAATAAAGAAGAAATGCTGACAAGACAGAAACATCATTGTGAATATAGAGGTCTCTTCCTGAAGCCTTGCAGAAAAGTTCCAAGAATCTTTGCACCTTGCCCACCACTTTTTTCACTACCTACATATTTTGCTTCTTTGTATTTGAAAATATCAGCACTTCCCTTTCTGAATAAGACCACCCATTTTCCATTTTTTTTAGCACATGACTAAGCTAACAGAACGTAAACCTTGTGTGTGTGTAAGAGAGAGAATTAATCATGAAAAATTAAGTAAAATATAATAGAGAAGAGAAATCCAATTTTTAAAACATCTATTAATATGATTGCCTAGTTTCTATGCATCTCTGCCAGATTTGGCTATTGCCCATGACTGCCTTAGCTATTCTGGAGCCGCACTTAATAAAACAGTGAAATCTCCCTAATCTTTCATTCTTATGAAGCAGGATAATGAAATACCATAGAAATAGTTTCATTTTACACTGGGAAGACATTAAATATATAACTGTAAAATACTTTCTTATTCACTTTTAAGGGGCTTATGAGAATGAGTATAGTTTTAAGTAAAAGCAGAAATTTCAAAGTTTCCTAGTCACATGAAGACACACTATCTTTTATCTTTTGGTTTATTCTTTGCTCATCATTTACTTTAGAGTCTGAAAGTACATTTTTCTCCCTCATGGCCTTTCCAGTGAATGGATAAAACTAGGTCCAAAATTTTCATAGGACAGGCACACTGCTTTGTACATCTTAGAATACCCCACGGCACTTCAAAAAATGCTTTACAGGCCTCAAGAATTCCATAAATACTCCTTGATTTTCGTGAGTTGTGTGTGGAGTCAGGTGCAGAGATTCTTTCACCTTCTATTACTGGTGCTTAGAAAACTCCAGTGCACTGAAAACCACACCACTTTATCAGCCCTCCTTCTCCAGGACTGGTTTATGAGACGTCATAGCTCTATTATTTTGTATCTAAGAAATAATAGCATGTATTTTAGCTATCTGCCATGTAAATCCTGTTCATAAACACACAACAAAACTAAGAAGACAACCTGCCTACTGCCAACCCTCAGTCAGGTGGCTCAAAATTGTCCTGTTTTCATCTTCTTTATCTTATATCTAACTAAATATACTTTGGATACGTATTTTCTTCTTTGGATACATATGATATACATTTTCTTCTTTGGATACATATGAGAAACGTTCTTATGCACTACGTAAAGCATTACGCTGGCCATATTCAGATGAGATAAACTAAACTATAGATGGTCTAAAGTACTAACTACGTAGAAAATTTGAGGCATTGTAGTGGGAACTGTAATGGGGCTTGAGATACAGTGACAAAGGCTGTAGAACTGTATTTGTTGTGAAACATGTAGCAAATGGGGGATTACTTCAATTTTATACTTTTCATTTCACCATATTCAGGATCTTAGAATGACGTTAACGCAAGTATTTCTGTGAGGCAGCAGAGAGAGTATTGGGCTGGTGGTGAGGAAGCTTTCCTACTCACAGGCTGGGACCCTCAGTAAGTATTTCCTCTCCCAACTGCAGCTTCTCCTGTTATAAAGTGAGGACATTGGACTGAGTGTTTTAATGTTTATCAGCTCTTGTGTCTTACGAAGTCCATCTTTGATTCTTCCTGTCTTCCAGCCCCCCATTACTGATCATCCCACAAGGACTCCTGAGTTTTCCTTCATGATGTCTCCCCAACTTTTAAGGCCACTGTCTTGGTTCAGACTCTTTTCCACACAAAGGCTTCCTAAGTGTTTTCACAACTTTTGTCTTTATGGCTAATTCATCCTGCACATTTAGCCTCCTCAAACCATGACTTGATTGCATCCTCTCCAGCTCCTACATCTTCAAAGATGATAATTAGATAAGGGAATTCATCTTCCTCAGCCCAGTCCCTCCTTAGCCAGAGTTGTATCAGTCTTTTACTTGCTCTTTATTGAGAAATTAACTTAGAGCTGGCTTTCCATCCCTTCTGTCTAAACAGTGGATACACACCTTTCTCTTTTTTGTAATTCCAAACATAACCCTTGTTGGTGCAATTTTAGGACCACTTCCTTTCCCAGTTTGCTCAAAGGCACAGTGGCCTCCTTCTCTTTTAAATCCCTAATGGTGCTAACTCTCTTTTCCGCTTACATGCTCCTTGCCGTATATTACCTCATAATTATCTGGTGATATTATCTGTCAGTTATAATGTATGTGACCTTGGGAAAATGAGACAATCTCTTAAGTCCTCAGATGCTCTGTCTGTTAAATATGAATAACACATATATGTAACCACAGGTGGTTTTGAATTCCCTCACATAATGCATATGCAAAGCACTTAGAACAATGATCAGTTCCAAATGACAACCACTATTATCTAAAAACAGGTGTATTGTCCTTTCTCATTATAAGTTGACTCTTACATTATAACAGGGCATTAAGGCAAGGAAAAGTAAAGTAACATAGATTTCTGGGTAGAATGTCTTGCATATACCAACATACGAGTGTTCCTCAAATAACCATGGACATAACCAAGAGTATGTGAGAACGGGGAATGAGAAATCAGTAAGAGAAAAATGTCTGAGGAAGATATCCTCCTCACAGTGGAATTTTCAAGGATTTCCAAAGGCAATCACGACAGTGAAACCATGCTGAGAAGATACACTAGGGGGTGAGTTGCCATTCATTGCTATATGAGACGGGGTGGCCTTGTGGGATCCAGGAAGAAGAATTCAAGATACTATAAAGACCATCTCATTTGGAGAGCAGAAGATTGGAGGTGAAGGTGAGCTTTAGAGCAGAAGGCGTTTCCTTTGGCAGTTGTGGATTGAAGATATATCAAGGCTATGCCTGGGGTGTTTAAAAACAGCAGGCAACTTATGGGGGCTTTTCCTCCAAGAAGCAGATCTGTTCCTGAAAAGACAGTGAGCGCACGATGACACTCCTCTCTCAGGCCCCACTGGCGCCATTACCACTAGGAAAAGACAGTTTTCCTCTTTTGGAGATTGCCTATTATTTACACAAGTAAAAGTAAATGGCCACTCAGCCAGGACTTAAACTTGGCCTTGTTGGGCTCCAAAATGCTAAAATAATAGATTTAAAGAATAGGAAAGTAATAATGTACTGGCTGAGAGTAGACATTGAATCAATTTTTAAAGGTTTAAAAAATTGTTATATATATGGATGTAAAAATGACAATGTTAATTTTTGGAAAATAACATATGTGACATTGCGAGAATTTTAAAAACCAGAATTATAATCTTAGATTACATGAAAATGAAACCAAGATTTGAGTGAGAAAGTAAAGTATGGTAATGTTTTCATTTTGCATCATAAGGGTTATGACAAATATGATTTTGTTCTTGATATTGATGAAGCACTTAAAAATTAAATACCCTTCCAAATAAACTGTGGATTACTAAATATACCAAACTGAATTTATCAAATATATAAAGAATGATAATGACAATACTATATATTAAAATTTATGGAAACTGGTCAAAGCCGCAATTAAGAGCAAATTTACACCATGAAATACTATGACTAAAATGAGGAATGAAGATTTGCAACAAATAAATTAACAAATAGTTCAAAAGAAAAAAGAGGTAGGAGTTAAGATATATACATAAGTGAATGAATGTAGGCAAAATATAGCAGAAATCTATGAACAAAAGAAACTCCTTTCATTATGTCATTCAAAGCCATTTATATAGATGTTAATAAAATATGGGATTACGTTTGAGATCACTTGATTTAAAATATTGAATATGTGGACCCCTTGAAATTAATTTTAGAAGTTCTATGGAGCAATGAAACAAAAACATTTTCACATTTCAATACAGTTAAAATTGAGGATGAGTTCTCACTTAATCCTGAGGAAAACTGAGATAGTCTGCTGTCAAATAAAGGCTACGAACTTCACTTTGGGAGCCCATCAGGACAACTAAAAGAAAAGTTCATAATTGTACAAAGCAACTGGAGCTGAGGCATAATGAGTGATGCATAGACTTCAAGACAGGAGAAATATGCCATTCGTGTTAAGATATAATAAACAGATAAAGAAATAGGCCATTTCAATATAAATATAAAATGACAAATCATAAAGACAAGGTCAAGAACTATAAGGGGTCTGAGATTTTTATCCTACCTTCAAACTAGCAAGTTAGCCTACCAGTTCCAAGGATGATGGCAGAAGACGCAAGACCCAAAGGACTTTATGAGTTCCATGTTTGCATCAGTTCCCATTGCACCCCGGTGGGTGGGCCAGATGGATGCTGTGCACACAGTGAATTTACTTCACAGCTAAAGAACCCTGAGTCAAACCCAAATCTTTTACAATGGGCTGCCATGAAACCTGCCTGACTTTTGTTCCAAAGGGAGATATTCTTTATTTTGCTATACGACAAACAAATCTCACCTCTGTTTCAGAGGGAGACATTATCTCTATTTTTCAAAGTTGTTTGCTGTATAAACATCCTTGAAAAGATAGTCCTAAACAAAGGTTCCCTGTATCTATGCTAACAATATGTACGGAAATAAGAAAGACCTATAGAGAATTGGCTTTGAACACAGACAGTTGCTCTAAATTACAGATACTGATTGGTAATTGCTCAGCAACTTATCTGTACAACTCTGTGTGACATGTTTCAGGGTAAACAGAAGCCAAGATTTATTTAAGAAATAGTTCATGATTATTTAAGCAACTCTGCCAGTGGTATATAAATCCAAGGGTTAATTATTTGATTTGTTTTAAAGGAATAAAATAATCTAAGCTAAACACTAGCTGGATGACCTGAAAGAAAAATGAAAAACACAGAAAATTGGGAAGTAGGGAAGGTATGCAAAGGGGTCTTCATTAAGTCTGTGGAAAATTGAATTAAAAGGTAAAAATTAAAAACATAAACTTCATTTTTCAACACAAACTCCATCAAGGTCAAGACACTTTTATAGGCAATGATACCACCCATTTAGTCTGTCTCTAAATAACTGAGACCCTAGGAATTTAGACATATCAATGCATTCTATTTTATGTTACTAATTGAAGAAAAAATGGGTGCCCTTTAAAGATGTTTTTTAGACTAGGAAACAAAAAGAGGTCAGAACAAGCCAAATCAGGAGTATAATGTGAATGCCTAATGATTTCCCATCAAAGCTCTTGCAAAATTGTCCTCATTTAATGAGAGGAATGAGCAGGAGTATTGTCATAGTGCAGAAAGACACTGGTGAAACTTCCCTGGGCATTTTCTGCTAAAGGTTTGGCAAACTTTCTCAAAACACTCTCATAATAAGCAAATGTTATTATTCTTTGGCCCTCCAGAAAGTCAACAAGCAAAATGCCTTGAGTAACCCAAAAAACTGTTGTTGTGAGCTTTGCTCATGACCAGTCCACTTTTGCTTTGACTGGACTATTTATACCTCTTGGTAGCCATTGCTTTGATTGTGCTTTTTTTTCAGGATTGTACCAGTGAAGCCATGTTTCATCTTCTGTTACTATTTTTCAAAGAAATGCTTCAGGTTCCTGATATCGTTTGTATAAAATTTCCACGGAAAGCTCTACTTTTGTCTGCAGCTGCTCTGGGTGCAATGGTTTTGGCATCCATCTAGTGAAAAATTTGCTCAACTTTAATTTTTCAATCACAGTTGTGTAAACTGAACTAATTAATATGTTTATGGTGTTGGCTATTGTTTCTGTTGTTCAATGTCAATCCTTTTCAAATAGGGCACAAACAAGATTAACGTTTTCCTCACAAATTGATGTGAAAGGTGTGCTGTTAAAAAATAGATAACCACAGATAGAAAGATCACAAAAGGATTATGAAAAATTCTACATATAATTAAATGATAATGTTGATACAATGTATAATTTTCTAAGAAGACACAAATTATTTAATTTTTTGGCATTTAACTCTTTAATCCATCTGGAATTAACTTTATTATATAATAAGACAAATTATTTAGTTTCTTAAAAGCATGAGTATAGCAAATATCCCAACATCATTGGTCATATAATTTATCTTTAATCTACTTATTTGAAGAGTAAACCATAAAAAAAGAAAATAGCAAACAGTAGAGGTAGTAAAACATAAATGGTCAATAGATCTGAATTGTAGTTTTCTTACTGTCTATCCTATCATATGAGATGATGTATGGTAGCACTTAAGAGTTCAGACCCAGGCTTCTAACTACCTAGATAAGAAATTTGACCTGCCCCTAAGCAGTTGAATGATTTAGGGCATATTCTTTCACCTCTTAACCTTTCTGTACCTCCAGTTTCATCCAATGTAAAATAATAATAATTGTATGTACCCTTATTAGAATTAAATGAATTAATAATTATAAAGAATGAAAATGGTGCCTGACACAAAATGCCCAAAGTAATAACTATTATTATTTTACTATATATATAGAGTACAGCAAAACACAGCAAATAAATATAAATGGCAAAATGTTTGTAACACATCTGAGAGGCAGAGTACATAGCTTTAATTTGTGAAGAATGTACAAATCTTCAAGAGAAAATCAAAGACACTGACAGAAAAATTGCTAAGCAACATAAGCGGCTAATAAGCACACATGAAAATACAGTGGAAAATAAAGCATTTAAATATTTCATACCACTGACACTGAAAATGAAAATGGAAACAACCACATTTTTCTCCTATAAGATTGCAAAGATTAAAATATGTTAAAAATAAGCACTCTAATATACTACTAGAAGAAGAATGTATACACTTCCATGTCTATCAACTTTCTGGAGGAAATGTGTCAATATAGATCAAATCCTTAAACCTTTTAAAAAGAAACCCTATGACTTTCAATGTATTGCAGTGACAAAATCTAATGTCTATAATGTTGTTTCCACATCATCATAGTGTTATTTATAACAGCAAAACATTAACAATGACCTAAGTGCCCAACAGTAGAGCAACAATTATGAACATTGTGGTACATCTACAGAATACTTTGTGCAAGGCTGAGACTGAGATGTGGCAAGAGAGAAGCTCAGGTCACAAAATGTAAGGACTCACTCTCACCATTGTCCAAGTGCTAATACTGCAGAGGGTGAGCATTGCCTTAAATGTTGCTACCAAGATACTTATTTTGCCTTTCCTTTGTCCAGATCCTAAATATGGAGCTATTTAAAACAGCATTATAAAATATTATCTAATGATTGAAGTTCATATTTTTATGTATTTCTAATGCAAAGATCCAGCTTAGGTGTATATACAGAAATATATTATTTGCCACAATCTAACTTTTCTTCTATTTATTTCACATTTAATTTCTTGCTATAACTTTTTACTCTGCTGAATAGTGTTATGATGACTCCTTTGTATATAATTCTTTCTGTATATTGTAGGTTATTTATTTTTGTTTGTTTCTTAGAATTGGAATTATTAGTCAAAGACTATGAACATTTTTCAGAACTTAGATCCAAGTTGATGATAGCTTTTCAGAGAGACTCTCCATTTTTACACCCTCAAGTGGGAAATTTAATTCTTGAAAGCCTCCAGACCATGTGTCACCTCTTCTATGGAAGCTCAAACACATTAATAAATTGGGGTTATTTCCTTAAATCATCAATTCTGTTGAACCTTCTTTGGGGGCAAGAACTTGGCTATGTACATTTTTGTTTTCCATGATGAGCTTTGCATGTTCAGAACATGTTAGAAGCTTCTTAGGAGCTAGTTGATAAATAATACCTCAATTATAATTTTCTATCATAGCTTTATAGACTGTTTAAACCTGAGGTTTTTTTTTTTTTTTTTTTTTTTTAATCTTCTGGTAGCAGCAATATGAATGGAGGCTGGCCAGAAGTCAAGGGAAGACAAAGGATCCAGCTGGCTTCAGCAGCTCCTGTAATGCAGTACAAGTCATGGTGTGGAAAACGCAGAGAAATGGTGAATTACTGTAGAAAGACAGACTGCCAGGCTACCTTGATTGCCACTGCACTGGGATTACGCACAAACTTTATTGGACAGGTCATATCGAGAATTTAGTAAATTGAAATTTGAGCAACAAAAGATTAAAAACCACTTGGAAAAAACAGAAAATAATTCTGACTCTTATTTACACTGTCAATATATATTAGAAAAAGAGGCAGCGCTCTGAAATGTTTTCACGAAAACAACCTCTATGTCCAAGTAGCCATGTTTTCACTCTCAGGCCACATCTTAATTGACTTCAAGATACTCTACTAATAGTTTTGTTTTCCTGCCAATATAATGGGGATTTCCATCCAATTGATTAGGTCAGTAATCTAAGCCTGCTATTTAGGGTACGTATGAACACAGAGTCAATAGTGTCACAGCCAAGATTTTCTTAGTGATGAGGACACGGGCTGTGACGTCACACTGAATACCTTTGGCCTTCTTGTGGGTGGTGATTTGGGAGCAGATGGCAATGAACGTGGCAGCTAGAATTTGTAGTGTGAGGGGCAAACTGACACACAGAATAAATATTATTATATTGTCTGTCATCTCAAACCCTAGATTTAAAAAATGTATAATATTTGGCATTTAGGCCAGGTGCAGTGACTCATGCCTGTAATTCCAGCACTTTGGGAGGCTGAGGTGGGTGGATCGCTTCAACTTAGGAGTTAGAGACCAGTCTGGGCAACATGGTGAAACCCTGTCGCCACTAAAAATACAAAAATTAGCTGGACATGGTGGTGCATGCCTGTAATCCCATCTACTCAGGAGGCTGAGGCCCAAAAATTGCTTGAACCTGGGAGGCGGAGGCTGCAGTGAGCTGAGATGGCACCACTGCCCTCCAGCCTGGGCAGCAGAGTGAGACTTTCTCTGTTTCTTTCTCTACCTCTTTGTGTCTCACTCTCATATCTATGTATTTATAAGGAAACTCTCTGTTAATCCAAAGGGGTCTACCTGTGTTTTTAAAACACCAGGAAGTCAACAATAGTATTCCCTAATAAACATGGAGTAGTAGGCACATTTGCAGTGTGACTTTAGTTTTATTGATGGACGCTGTAAAATTGAAAAAAAAAAAAAAAAAGTCCAATGTCTATTTTAGTGACTGACCAGAGATAGTTACTATGATCTTCCTGTCAGGTAACATGAGATAATATTTATAGTTATCTGTTTTGAAATTTAAACTACCAGCTACTAAATAGCTTACTGTAGAATGTTCATATCTCCTTTAGTAGCTAGGATGTAGTATAGGTTTTTAAACTCTAAAAACCATTTCGGACAACAGAAACAAAATGAAGCAATTTTACATGTTTTCTCTTTTGGTCCCACAACATCTAGATGGGTCTAGCTTTCTTGGCAGTGCTGTCCCCAGCCATGGTGGCTCCAATCTGGCTATGTAAGAATAGCACTCATCAGAATTGTGCACCACCAGCTGTGCTGTTTCCGCGTCTGGTCTCCAGGGTTCCGTTCTGATAGTGGTTGACCCTACTGGTTGTAGTGCAAGTGCTCTCCACATGAATTATGAATGGTTTGCCTTGTCCATTTATCATCTAGACTCTGCAGGCCACCTATGCCTGTCAGAAGTAGGCAGGTTACTACTTGTAAAAGGCTGTAAAAAAAAAACTTTAGCACATCCAAAATATATGACATTCTCTGCATATATTTTGTGTCGTCCAGCTCTGGGTTTTCCACTTGCCCTCATTCAAGTGCATGCAGCTTTTCTTTCTTTCTAGCCAGTGAGGAGGTTTTGCAGTGGGAAATCTGATGAACATGAAATGTGATGCATGGAAAAAGTCAGAAGTCTTGAGTCTGAGTTCTACTTGAGGATGTGAGCACATTTATGCAATCTGGACCTGCATATTCATCTAATGAATTCAGTTTAGAAATTTGGCTCCCATCACTACTTCCTAAAAGAGGTGGAGTGCCAAGAGGGTAGCAGCTGAGAGGGGAGGGACAGAAGGCTGGAGAGTGGGCGAGACTAATTGGTCTTTTCGTATGACACAGATTAGATTATGTCTGTCTGAAGCTAGGAGGGGGAAGGGGGATTTAATCACTGTTTCTACCAAAAAGATATAAGGCAGAATGTCCTCACAGACCCAGATGCAGGGAGAGAAGCACAAGCTTCTTGACAAGAAAACGGCAAAACTACATGTAAGGCCATTTAAAAAAGAAAGATAGAACATTTCCCTTTCCAATTAGATAAGGGGAATTGGAAACTAGAGCATCAAAGCATAATCTGACAAGAATTATGACAGCTTTTGATAATTCGATAAAAGACGGAACAGAACTTTTCTTTGCTAAACGAACCAAGAGATTTTAAAAGAGTGAATGGGATTGTTGGGGTTGTAGGGAGCATTCTAATAACAATGAAAGATCAACTTCCCAAGAAATTAGGAGTAAACATTTTAATAAAAATAACTAATATTATTAACTGTGAATTATTCTCATCTCTCAATAGACTAGGCAATCCTAGGATTTCTAATATAAAATCACTATTATAGTTTAAGTTACAGTATGTACTGTAATGTAAAGCTGTATTTTTAAGGGAATACCCAACACATCAAACTCATAGAACCTGGGCTTATCTTTCCTTCATGTGCTTTTAATATTTAAGGGGCTCCTGCATGTTGGTTAAATGAATCAAGTTTCTAAAAGAAGAAAATCAATGTATTCATTCTTAACCCTTTCTCCTTAATCTTGTGGTTCTTCTGACCTATTCCTCCCCTTGGATTTTTCTTTCTGCCTTTTCTGAGATACTTAGCCCATTTCTAGCAAGTTCCATTTATTTTAATAAGAAAACGTGGGGAAGAAATAGCAAGTGTTGATTTGTGACTAAAAGGTTCCTTTAGATTACATGTAGGTTCTATAACATAAGCTTTTCCCTAGACTCTGGAAATTGAATGAAATAGATATTTCCCACTGGTCATTATCTTTGTTGTCTCTGGCCGTGGACCATAGTTAAATAAACCTCCTTGGGTTTGTCTTACATACCACATCGAATATCCCAAACACCCCTCATTATTAAACCCAGCTGTGAGCTAACTAATAGTACCAAAATAGATTTTTCTCTCCTTTTAACTGTTGGGAAAACATATACCAGAGTCATAGTTTCCTGTAAATAACTGAGCTTGTTCTGTAATTTTAGTAAATAAACTGTAGCTTTGTAATGGGAAATTTTTTTTTAACTGGAGGACTTAGTTCGTCATATCGCATTGTATCAAAGAACTTAAAGCTCTTCTCTAGTTGTAAAAGAAGATTTCTGAGGGCTTTCCTTACTCAATAAATCTTTCTAAATTTCTTTTTCTTCTTCCACTTGCAGTTTCTAGATACTCCTTTTCTGTGACATTGTGATCAGTGATATCCCTCGAAGGAAAAATATTGGGTTTTATATTATTACACCTTTCACACTTAAGTTCTCCCCAGATGTTTTTAGCAAGATGAATGCTAAGGTAGCATAATTACTGTGAAGGCAGAGGGCATCAGCTATTGGATGATCAAAAAAGTCTCAACTGTGAGCTCACACTACACTGCTTTCTGAAAGAAAGGATATTGGCCAGGTATCTCTAGCAAGGAAGATTATTAGTTTTGCTTTCAGAAATATCAGAGGATAACTTTAGCTTCCATCCACACATACACATGATCAGAGACACTGATAAAGTAGAGTCTGGTAGAGTGCATGTCAGAGTGGAGAGTGCAGAGAAAGGATGGATCCTGAGGGTGACGTGGAAGAGCATTTTGGGTGAATGTACAATTATGGTGATGTCAGATAAGCATAGGAACCAGATAATTTTGGAATACAAATGTGATTCTGTCCTTCCGGTTTATTACAGAAAAATTCTCAGCACGGCACAATAAAAAATAATCTTCTTTTTTTGGTAAATAATTAGAATTAGTTTTTGCAGACACTGCTGTCAAATACTGTTTGATTTTAGAGGTGTCAGAGTTTTCTCGGGGATCTAAGTTCAGGAGAAGTAAGCCATCCCTTCCTGATGGCCTTGTTGTCTGATAAATTATGGAACAATATTTTAATCAGTTGCTTCGACAGTTCCTGCAACATGAGTGCAATATCAACCACATTGATCAGTCTGTGATCAGTCTGTAAAACTCACCTGTAGTCACCTCAGCCATTAATCATGTGGAACAGTTTGCTAATTTTTCCTTCTACTTTGTACTAAAAAATGACATCTTTAGATTCTATTACAATAAAGAAAAGATGGGTTATGCTTTTTTGTATTTCCAAATAAAGATGAATGCAGCTAATATTATTGATCACTTAAAATTGTGATAGTAATATACATACATATGTATGTATATACATCTCCTCATTTAATTCTCATAACAATCTTGTGAAAGTAATATCCTTATTATTTACAGTGAGAAAAGTTAACATTCAAGCCTTTAATAATTCCCAGGATTATGACAAGTAAGAGGCAATACCAAATTTGAACCTTCATCATTTTGATCTTAAAGTCTGTACAACTACCTAAACACTCTGCTATTTTAATTGAGTTCATGTTATTACATTATAATTGTCTATGTCTATGAGGCAGCAGAGGCGGAGGTTATAAGAAATGTTGGGATTAAATGAGTTATTGTTTGTTTTACTACAATTCACATGCCATTTTCCCATTTCTGGTTATTTGTTGATGATGAATTCTTACCCAGGTAATTAAATCAGATAAGGTACCAATAGGCTCATAGAATTCTGCTTTGGTACTTTCTGTTTGCGTTAACATTTGTGTTATTTTCAGAGAAAATTTTAGAAGTGCTCTGAGATCATCCTTCCCAGCTGTATTTTCTACTACTCAGTTCCTGTTTTTGTCTCTGAAGAGAGAGAATTGTAGTCCTGATCAAACTCATAAAAGTAGCTAGGAATATTTCTCAATGTAACAACCTCTATAGTTGAACTCGAGGCCTCTGAGTCACAATCTAGTGATGACATTGCATTGTATATTTTTTTCGACATTTAACTTGTCTAAACCTTGAAAAAAATGAGTTAAAGTAACTTATAGAAAAGGTGCAACAAGAAACACAATAGTATTGGGGGAACAGAATCAGCAAATAAGATATAAGAGGAAAGAAAGAATGCAGGCAGCCTGTATTTTAAAAGAAAGAATAGCAGAATTGACTCAATTGAACAGTTGAACTCTAACTTTGCCCCTGAGCTTCTTCGACATCAGAACCAAAAGGACCCATGATGATGAATTTTACTGCTTTCATCTCTGGAAAGCATGTGTTTCAGAGAACACAATAGAGTGTGTGTCAGTCCTATTATGAAACCTTCTTTATTTTCACATTGGTATTATGCCCAGTCCCCCATATTAATTTTTCTAATATTTTTGTAGGGGCAAGAGAATTGTATGCAGCTCCCGCTTTTATAATTCCATATATTCCTAGTGTTTCCATTAACAAAAAGGTCGTTCTAAAATGAATATTCAGTGGGAAAATAAATTTAAAGCATCAAGTTACATATTTCTGATTTATTCTCTTGGATCATCAGGAGTAAAAACCACTAAATAAATGATTAAAGATTATGAAAAGAATAATATAGTCATTTGTAAAATAGTAGAAATGAGCCACTGAATAAAATTTGACAAATTCAAAAGTAGAAGTAATCTATATTATTTTCATGTCTCAAAATCTGGCAGTGTTTAGCTCTGCCTCTGAATACATAGTGTTCAAATAGAACATGTAATGGTGCTAAGAATTTTGGGGAAAGTCATGGGATGAAAATATTGAAGCAACTTCATGCCAATTGTTTTGTTTTCTTTATATTCATGACCAAATTTTTGTTTCTTCTTAGAGTGACAGACCACAAAATAAAACTTCAGATTTTTCAAAAAAAAAATCATTTAGAAATGATTTCCCCATGAAATTTCCCCATCTAGACCCAGATACTTTAGCTGGACACTACAAACAACGTGAAATGAATTTAGAGAGAGCACCTCTCAGCTATTTACTATTGCTTTTGTTTAGTCATAATTTTACTTGACTCTAACTTTTTTCCAATCCAGATTCTAGTTGGCATTTTTGTAACCTTTGATCCATTAAATGAATTATAGTATCAAACTAATCTAGATTCCAACACTCCCAACAAAATTGTTTCTTGACTTTCCTGGTACATGAATGTAAAGAAAAAAACAAATAATTAAATAATTAAGTTTAACAACAATAAAAATACACAAAATCCATAGCAGTCGTCTGTGTTCCGCTCTTTATAGCACTTCTGACATTAGAACACATATTAACTTATTCCTGATTTACATTATGGATATATTTTCTACAGAGAAAATGCTACCATTTTATGGTTGAGAAGAAGCTGATAGGCAAGAAGAGCCTATAAAATATCCAGAAAACAGATAGTCATTAGAATTCATGGGATTAGATGAATTCAACTTATGATTTTGTTGCTCAACAGGTTTGACAAATTTGCCTCTGAATTTTGAAATAAGCATATTTTAAATTTTATTCTTCATAAAATAAATGGAAATGTAACATGTGTAATGGGAAATGTTTCTCAGTTTCTGAAACTAAAGAAGGTTTTCATCCATTATCAGGGATAATCCACTATGTATGTTTTGGGAGAACACACTAACGAATTAGATGTACTCTCTGCATTTGCAGATAATGCAAAGATGCACCAATAAGCTTGAATATTTCTGACTAGACTTGCATTTTTAGCATCATTTCTTGATCACAAATTAAGAAAGCAAATATTTACCTGGAAAAGAGAAGATTCTAAAAAAGCATAAAACGTATTTTCTGATCAGACATGCTATTATGTAAAAGAGATTTTAGAGTTTCTCTATGTTGCCTAATAGAATAGATTTAGGATCAATAAGGAGCTGTTAGAAATGGGTTGCTTTCAATTATATACATAAACTACTTTATATTTTAAGCTTCATGAAGGCAAGAATGGCACCTGTCTTTCGTCACACTGTATCCTAAGCATCTAGCAGTGTGTGGAAAAATAATAGTTATCTTATTGGTATTAATGGAATGAATGGAATTAGGATTTTAGAAGGAAAAGGGAAAAACTTCCCATTACCCTAGAGGACTTGCTATCTAGAGGGTACACTCGCATTCACAGATAGGAGGTCAGGTTAGAAGTTTAATAGAAGAATGTTTTGGAGCCCCAAGCTGACCATAATGATCTATATCTTGCAGTTCAAATCATCTAGTTCAATAATTGTCACACTTTTTGGTAAAGGCAAGACGGTAAATATCTTAGGCATTGAAAAGTCAGACAGTCTTCCTCACACCTGTTCATCTCCACTGTTATAACACAAAAGCAGCCATAGACAATAGATAAATGAATTGGTATGGCTAAATGTGGCTTATGAAAAGGCCTTAGTTTGCCTACCCATCATCTTAGTCACATATTACTCTATATCTACTTATTTATTTTATCATTAACTTTGAATGAAACTTTATTTAAACATTCCAATTAGATACCAAATGTACTGTAAGACATTGAGGGGAAAAATGACTTCTGATTCAGGTTAGGGCAGCTCCTTCTGAGAAATTACCATAATATTAGTGATTAAAAGTAAAAGATCACAAATGGAGACTGAAGTCAGAGAAATAAATTGTGGCATAAAGTTCAACCAGCATGTTTCCCTAAGGGATGCTCTGAAGATCCTCTTGGACATTTGTAGTGCTTGCCTTATGTGATTGTGAAAAAGTTCATTGAAATTCTGGTCCCAGGTAAGATGGAGTAAGAACATTTTACCCTGTCTCTTCTATTGAATGCAGCTATAAAACATGGACAGAATACATCAACAGGTATTTGAGAACTCTGAAAAGTAAAAAGTAGTAGGTAAATTAGGAAAGAAGATCAGAATGCTAAGTGCCACTAAATCACCGATAATCTTATCATTTTTTTTCTGATATATCCAGACCTGAGTTCAATGCAGCCCAAACTCAGAAATATATGTCCTTGCAGTTACATAGAGCTGCAGGAGAAGTCCTCAAGTTTTGGGTTGCAAAATGGGAAGAAGGTCTTCAATGCTCAGAAAGTGGAAGAAATCCTCCTTTGGTGTTTATTTTCTCCTTTCTCTCCTACATGCTTCCTTCCACCCCATCATCAAGTTATCCAGTGCTATTCGTGGTGGCAGTGGCAGAAACAGCAATAACAACGGTAACAGGGTGCATAGGAGCCTAATGTAGTGAAGAAAAAACTTTTCTTTCAAATCAGAAGATATTGGACCCCAAAGGGTGAGGTAAGCACTTGTTTATTTCTCTCTTTTTTTGCTGCAATTAGGCTCAAGAAATGATCACAGTTGCAGGAAGTGCATGACTGAGCTGAGAAATAAAGCCCCGTATTTCTGTCTGAACTGAAAAGAGGAGCTCTGGGAGCCAAAAGTTGTGGGGCAATCACAGAGAGAAGGAGCTAGGAGAGTGACCAGAAAAAGTAGTTATAAACTCCAGGAATACCACAAGATGCACATGTATGGCTTTGACACATAATAGCATAACGTCAACTTTGAGAACTGAACTACAAGATAGATCATCCATAACTCAGAATGACTACAGATGTCACACACATAGGGCAAATCCAAATAATTCTGCAAAGGCATAAGGAAGTGACATTAAGACCACAACTCCTATGAGGCCTGTCAGAACTAGCAATCTGAAACCAGCCATGTCAATTGCCTGCTAAAACAGAAATATCAACGTTCTCCAGAAGACTTACACAAAACTCAGAGAATCATAGTATAATAGTAAAAATGCCCAGGATAGAATCCAAAATTGCATGGCATAGGAAGAACTGGGAAAATGTCAATGTGTGTGGAAGAAGATAAACGAATGCCAACACTGGGGTGACATGGATGTTGAGATTATCTAATAATGACTTCAAAGAAACTACTAGAAAAGTCCTCTGAGAGTAAGATCAAATACTATAAAAATGAAGGGAAAGAGAGAAGTCTCACCAAATAAATAAAATATATAAATAAGAACCAGAGAATTTTAGAACTGAAAAATAAATTTAATCAGATTTTCAAACTCACTGGATGAGCTCGATAGAAGAATGGAAATGACAGAACAAAGAGTTTGTAAACCTGAAGACAGATTTTAAGAAATACATCAAATCTGAATTATAGGGAGGAAAATGATCTTGTAAAAAAAGAATGACCTAAGTCTTAAGGACTTGTGGTACAATGCCAAAAAGTTAAAAATTTGTATTGTTGGAGACACAATAGAAGAGGAAAAAGAGCATTACACTGGAAAAGTATTTAAGAAGAAATAACAACTTCCAAATTTGGAGAAAAACGTAAACCTATAGACTTAAGGAGTGCAGAAAGCCTTAAACGGAATACACCCAAAGAAATTCAGTGATAAATTATAATCAGACTCCTTAAAACTAAAAGCAAAGAAAAAAATCATAAAAGAAACCAGATAAAAATATCAATCACAATACTTACAGGATAGCAATGAGTTGAATGACTGCATTTTTTCATAAGGAAAAAACAGAGGTGAGAACAATAATGTGTTGAGACAAAAACAAAACAAAACAAAAACCCACCCAGGTTTCTCTATAAAGCGAAAATATCCTTCAGAAGTGAGAGTAAAATAAGGACATTAACAAATGAAGAAAAACTAAAAGAATTTATTGCGAATAGACCAGTACTAAAGAAATTGCTAATGAAAGTTCATCAGAGAGAGGGAAATGATACAAGAAGGAAACTTGGGGATGGTAAGAAATAAAGGAATTGCAACATAATGGTAAATAACTGGGTAAATATAATAGGCTATTTTCCTATCAAATTCTTTTTAATATGTTTGATAGTAGAAAGCAAAAGTTATAACATTCCCTGATATATTTTTCAGGGTATGTAGATGTAACATTACACCACTATATCACAAATGGGGCTGGGGTAAGGATACCTAAATGATGGCAAGTTTTCTACATTCTACTTCAACTGGTAAACTACAAATTTTAAATTGACTGAGAAAAGTTATGTATATTATAATTTCTAGAGAAACCACTAAAATCTTGTACAAAGAAATAAAAAAATACAATCGAATAAAACAGAAAACTTTTAGTATTTTTATATTGGTCAATTAACTCAAAAGAAGGTAAGAAACTAGAATCAGAGGAACAAATAAGAGAGGGAAGAAATATAAATCAAATAATAAAGTGGTAGACCCAAGTTCAAACATATCAAAAATTACATTCAGCAAAAATGGTCTAAGAGAGCTAATGAAAAACAAAATAAACACAGATTGTCAGAATTTTTTAATAAAAGAAAAACCAGATCCAACTGTGTGTTGCCTACAAAAGCTTACTTCAAATATGATTATACAGTTAGAATAAAAGTAAGGGAATCAGAAAACTATACTGTAAAAATACCAATATAAAGAAAGTAAGAATGGCTATATTGATATCATAAAAATAGACTTTAGAGCAAATAAAATTAGGAAAAAAAGAACATTAAATAATAATAGAAAATTAAATTTACCAAGAACACATAATAATCCTAAATACACACCAAACAACAAGGCTTCAACATGCATAAAACAAATAACAGACCTGAAGGAAGAATTAGACAAATTTACAATGTAGTTGAAGATGTAGCTGGAGACTGATAACTAAGACAAGAGTCTTGTCATAGTTATCAGTAGAAACAATGGACAGATAATCACCAAGACTATAGAAAAACTGAAAAACATTAGCAACCAATTAGATCTATTTGACATTTATAAAACTCATAGCCAGCAACATTATTTTTTTTATTATTCAAGTGTACATGAAACATTGACCAAGATGGATCTTAACCTGGATGATAAAATAAACTTTAGTAAATACAGAGTGTGTTATCTGGCCACAGTGGAATCAAATTATAAATAGATAACAGAAAGCTAACAGAAAAATCTCAAAGCTCTTGAATATTCAGTAAGATAATTCTAAATAATCCATAGATCAAAGAGGATGCCTCAAAGACAAAAAAAAAAATTTTTTTTTCAACATGTCAAACTTTGTGAGAGGCAGTTAAAGCAGTGTTTAGCTGTACATTTATAGGATTCAGTGTTTACACCGGATAAAAAAGGAAGAAAGAAAGGCTTCAAGTTAATGAACTTCTATCTTAAGGGAAAAAAGTGAAACAAACTCATATCATGCAGAAAGAATAAAATAAAAAAGAATAGGTTAATAAAATTGAAAATAAAAAAATAGAGAAAAAAATAAGCAGTTTTTTAAAAATAAATTAATAAATTTGATACATCTCAGGCAAAACCGACAAGGAAAGAACAAAGACCCAAATTACCAATAAAGAAATGAACCTGTAATCCCAGCACTTTGGGAGGCCGATGGGGGTGGATCACCTAAAGTCAGGAGTTCGAACCAGCCTGGCCAACATGGTGAAACCCTGTCTCTACTAAAAATACAAAAAATCATCCAGGTGTGGTGGTGGGCACCTGTAATCCAAGCTACTTGGGAGGCTGAGGCAGGAAAATTGCTTGACTGGGAGGCGGAGGTTGCAGTGAGCAGACCGCACCATTTCACTCCAGTCCCGGCAACAGAGCGAGACTCTGTCTCCAAACAAACAAACAAAAAAACAAAAAAACAAAAAAACAGAAATGGAAGAGGTTATATCACTACAGATTTTGAAGACAATAAAAGCATAGCAAAGGAATACTAAAACAAATCTATGCCCATAACATTGAGAATTTAAATAAAATGACACAATCACTTGAAACTGCTAGATTCCATAATTCACCCAAGTGGAAATAAATAAACTGAATAGCTCTACAACTATTAAGAAATTGAGTCATATTTTAAAATCTTCCAAAAAGGAAACATCCAGGTCCTAATGGGTTTCCTGAAGAATTTTGCCAAACATTTAAGGAAAAAGCAAAACAAATTTTGCATACTTCCTAATGAAAAATAGAAGAGGATAGAACACTTCCTAACAAATTTTATGAGACCAGCATTTTTCTGATAAAATTAGATAATGATAATATAAGAAAAAACTTACAGGTCAACATCCCTCATTAGCATGAATACAAAAATTCCTGAGCAAAATATAAGCAAATCAAATTTAGCAATATATAAAAAGAATGCTACACCACAACCTAGTGAAATTTATGCCAGGAAAGTGAGACAACTTTAATATTCAAAAAGCAATTGGTATCCACCATGTTACAGTCTAAGGAAGAAAAACAATATGGTCATTAATTCATGAGGAAAAAGAATTTGACAAACTTTCAAATTAATTTATGATAAAAACTCTTAGCAATCTAGTAACAAAGGAAATTTTACAACTTGGTAAAGAGCATCTACAAAAAAACGACAGCTAACATTATACTTTATGATAAAATATTGAATGCCTTCCCAGCACAGGTTGAGAATAAGGGAAGAATTTCTACTCTCACCAGTCATAGTCAATATTAAACTGGAAGTCCTAGTTAGTGCAATAAGGTGGCACATATACACCATGGAATACTATGCAGCCAAAAAATAAAGAGCTCATGTCCTTTGTAGGGACATGGATGAAGCTGGAAGCCTCATTTTTGGCAAACTAACACAGGAACAGAAAACGAAATACCTCATGTTCTCTCTCATAAGTGGAAGTTGAACAATGAGAACACACGGTCACAGGGAGGGGAACATCCCACACTGGGGTCTGTTGGGGGCTGGCAGGCAAGGGGAGGGAGAGCATTAGGACAAATACCTAATGTATGCAGGGTTTAAAACCTAGATGATGGATTGATAGGCGCAGCAAACCACCTTGGCACATGGATACCTCTGCAACAAATGTTCTGCACATGTATCACAGAACTTAAAGTAATTTTTTTTAAGTACAAAAGAAAAAAAGAATTAAAAACAAAGGCAACTCACTGAGAATAGTATTTTCCACAAATAGTGTCAGAAGAATTGTATATCAAATGAACAACAACAATAAAACTTCAACCTAAACCTTATATCTTATACAAAAATTAACACATAATGGATTATAGATATAAATGTCAGACATAAAACTGATATAAACTTATTTTTTAGGACAAATACAGACTAAAATTGCGTGACTTAGGGTTAACCAAGAGCACTTACACATGGCACCAAAAGCGTAATCCATCAATTTAAAAAAGAGATAAAGAAAATTTTATCAAAATTAAAAACTTGGGTAGCAAGTGAGAGACGCTACTGAGAGAATGAAAAGATAAGCTGAGGACTAGGAAAATACTTGTAAATTATATGTCTAGACTATTATTTTAATTCAGAATATGTAAAGAACCCTCAGACCTTAACAATAAAAGAACCAAACAACCCAATTAAAAAATGAGCAAAGGACTTGAAGCAACAGTTCACCAAAAAGAATATATACATGAAATGTAAGCACATTAAAATAAAATTAACATCCAAGACATCCTCGATTAAAGCAATGTTGAGATACCATTACATACCTATTATAAAATGTAAAATAGGCTAAAAATAAAATATATATATATATGTAATACCAAAGGCTGGTGAGAATGCAGAGCAATTAGAACTTTATAAATTGCTGGTGAGAACGCAAAATGTTACATCCACTCTGGAAAACAGTTTGGCAGCTTCTTAGAGGATTTCCATATGACCCAGCAATCGCATTCCTGGACACTGGCCCAAACTGGCACTGACCCAACTGGAAACAAACTAAGACATCCATCAGTGAGTGAATAGATAAACAAATGGTGAAACATTCCTACAATGGAACACTACTCTCAATGAAGAGAAATGAACTCTTGATACGCACAACTTACATGTCTTTCAAAGGCAATATGCTGAGCTAAAGCAGCTAGTCTTAAAATGGTAAATATTATGTCATTTCATTTATATGATATTCTCAAAAAGTCAAAATATATCACTGGCAGGGGCTTGATTACAAAGGGGTAAATGAGGGAATATTTTGTGGTGATGAAACTGTTTTGTATTTTAATTATGTTAACGGTTATATGAAACTATTGTGTAAAAATTCAGACAAATTAAAAATTATATTTTTATTGTATTTATTTTGAACAATGTAATTATTTTACTATTAAAATTGTATTGGGAATAGTAAAGTTAAAATGTGAAAGAAATTTTGAGTTAGAAGATATTCATTCTACATCAGTCTCTAATAGGTCACCCTCATCAAGGCAATTCATTTTTAATTACTTTAGTTCCCAATCTATAACATGGATGCAATAATAACTGACCCAACTGTCTCTATAGCAGTGATTCTCAATGTTTTTTTGTCTCAGTTTTATTTATGTTCTTAAAAGTTATTAAAAATGCCAAAGAAATTTTGTTTATGGGTTATGCCTATCAGTATTTACAATATTAGAATTTAAAACTGAGAACAAATATATTTAATTCAATTTAAATTTAAATTTACAATAGTTAACGAATTATATATGATTCTTTGTGTAGAAATCACGAATATGTTTTAAGATGGTGTGTGTTATACAGTCATAAGCAGAGCTGAAAGTTACTTATTTCCATGCGTATGAAAACATAAAAAAGTTATTGCCTTAGCAAAAACTTAGAATCAACATCTCGGAATCAGCTGCAAATCCTGTATTCTGTCACTATGTCATGTTGCTCTCCAAATAAATGTCTTGTTAGGGACATTACAAATCCTGTTTATTTCTACCTCCCTTCCCTCTGGACTATACTGGAAAGTATATTAAACAATTCTGGAATCATTAGATATTTTTACAGTCTAGAAATGCTATTCTTATTTAGTTTGCCTTTTTCCCATTTTTCTCTTAATTGTTTTTCCTGAATAATGTCTTCCCAAATATTGTCTGAATTTTTCTGAATAACAACAGCTGTTCATTCCCAGATTGGCTATGACCCCACACCAGCAATGGCACCAAGCCAATGATCTCTCCATGACAGCATCAAGAAAATCAGCATTTTCTGGATTCTGTTCACTGACAGATCCTCTTTACATTTGAACCCACAGGAGATGTTTGCAAGAGCAAAGTTAAATGAAAATGTATAACTTCTGGACTTTTTACTTTGGCATATTTAAGAATATTGGCATGTTTCAAATGTCATTAATACAAAAATATATCTGGATGTTACTACATAATAAAATTAAGGAGTTTGAAATGTCTTCAAGGTATTACTCATCCTTTATCCAGTAGCATATTGATGTAAGAATTGCTGCAAATATTTCTCATAGAAGAAAAGGGAAGAAGACTTCATAAATATCCCAGGTAGCCCACTGTAATAGTTAGCTTTCAATGCATAAAGAACTACTTTAAAATGATACTTACGTAGCTTGTGATTCTGTGGGCCAGTAATTTGAGCTAGGCTCAACTGGCTGTTTCTTCTGGACTTGGCTGGACTTAAAAATCTACAGTCAGCTGGGATGGCTCATTTCTGCGACACAAGGTCTTATATTTCAGCAAGCTAGCCCACATGTTGGCACATCAGAATTCTGAAACAGCAAATGATCAAGACTGTCTTGGGGCATAAACTTGGAATTTCTGAACTTTCACTTCTGCCACATTCTATGGGTCAGAGCAAGTAATAAGGCTAGCCCAGATTCTATGGGTAGGGTTGTATTCATCTCTTGATGGGAAGAACTGCTAAGTAACATAGTAAGGGTATTTTTGTAGGGAAGAACATAATATAACTGGTTTTGGAAGCAATTTTCCACACCCATTTTATAATGAGATCTAAAAATTTACTCCAAGTCAATTTTCAGCATGAGAAAGAGATTATAAAGTTGGAAAGATAGAAATAAAAAAGTGTGGAAAATATTAAAATATACAAGGAGGGACACTTTTTGTTGGTGGAGACAGGGAGAGACAAAAGAGCTGAGTTTTAAGGAAAATAAAGTGTAATTTGAGCTTTATTGTGTGGGTATCTAGGGCATAACTGGGGTAATGGAGAGTGAAATTGAGAAAATTTGAGCAGAATTCCATAAAAGTTCTAAGAGTAAAAATTATTATTCTATAGAATCATCTTGTAGACAAAGCAACGTATTGTGCATTGCATAAGCATTTGAAGAAAGCCTGCAAAAACACACTTTTAAATTCTATAATGAAGAAAATTGCCTTATCATTGCAAGACTGGTGGTTTGTTTAACCTTCTTTCTATATTTACCTGCTGATGTCCCTAATTTTCAAAGTATGTTATCCCTTCCCCCTCAATTTTCATAGCCTTTGGATCAGTCCTAAGTGGATCATGCCTGTGTGCATCCCAATTGCTATCCTGTTTCTGTCATTTCTCTTTCCTACATGACACTGAAAAGTCAATTCCAAAAGTATCAGCTTAGAATTACACTCTTCTTAAAAATTTGGTGTTTTATTTAAACCATCATTGTCAGTCAATGAACATTTATTCAGCTCTTATCGTATGCTGGGTGCTGGATACCAGCTAGTTCTGTTATTTAAAATATTATCACTTCCCAACTGCACAACTTCTTTTTAACCAATTTGAAGAACTTTCTCATCTATTATTTGATTAAGTTTCTGTGAATTGGCTAAGCAGATGTTATTTTCTCCATTCTATGTGTGTGGAAACTAAGGCACTCTGACTAAGGCCATGTCACAAGTTAATCAATTACCCAGTTCCCCAAATTAAAAAAAAAAATGAAGACTGCAAGGCCTAAGAAAGAGATGGTGTATTGAACTGTTCATTCCAAAGAATCAAGTCTTCTAAATTGTCCCTTATTCAAAAAAACACTTGCTCTATGAACACAAATAATTTTCCCATGGAAAATGTGCTCTTCTTTCTGGCAGCTTTCCCCTTTTCTCCTCTTCCAAAATGTTCCTCAACATTTACTTCCTCCAGGGAATTTCCCCAGAGAATTGGCAGCTATAAAAATACTTTATATTTTAGATTGCATTTTAAAATTTAAAATATGGAATTTATTTGATCCATGCTTGGTGGGTTCAGTGGCCATTCTTATCCTATTTTGATGAAGCATCTAATATGATTGCAAGAGGTTAAAGAATTCTCCTGGTTCACAGCTAGTTGAAGAGCCAATATTATGACTGAAGAATCAGGGAATTCCCTTCTACAATTCACTGGCTCTCATCAGTCATCACAGTTTCTCCTTAGTGCCTGTGAATGTTGCTAACCCTAATGGCACATTCTTCCTCTTTAAATGTCTTTTTATTGGAGCCATGTTCTCTCATCCCATGTTATAAACTGAATTGTGCCCCCAACCCACAAAATCCTACGTTGAATCCCAACCTCTATTACTTCAGAATGTAACTGTATTTTGAGATAAGCTCTTTTTTTCATTATTATTATTATTATTATTATTATTATTATTATTCTTTAAGTTCTAGGGTACATGTGCACAATGTGCAGGTTTGTTACAAAGCTCTTTAAGATGTGTTTAAATTAAGGTTGTTAGGATGGGGCCCTAATCAATATGATCAGTGTCCTGACAAGAAGAGAGAGGAACCTGAGGGAAATGCAGGCAGAGAGAAAAGGCCATGCAAAGACACAGGGAGAAGATGGCCATCTTCAAGCTAAGGAGAGAAGTCTCAGGAGAAACCAAACCTGCAAACACCTTGATCTTGGACTTCCAACCTCCAGAACTATGAGACAATTCATTCCTGTTGTTTAAGCCACCCAGTTTGTGGAATTTTGTTGTAACAGCACTAGCAGACTAATATACCTTTTAAACCCTTTGCTGCAGTCAGGCTTCCTACTCCTTCAGTATTATTATGCTACTGTTGTTCCAACAAGACTATTCTCATTTCCTGGTAGTTTTTGTCTCAATATAAAAGTTTTCACACTCTGGGGCTTTACAGGATTTCAGAAATAAGAAAGAAAACACATATAAGCCTTGGCCACATTATTCTTCCTTCAAGATAAATCCATCAAATGATCTCTGCACTAAAACAACTGTTAAAGATTTTCAGGTAAGGAAATGGAAAAAAAAAAAAAAAGAAGAAGGAAATTCGATCAGACTAGTGTTATTTTATATTACCTCCCTGTGGCTTAAGTCTCTCAGGTCCCCAATGATAACATCTAAGGAGTGAGTTCTTGCAATATTTAAATGCTTATCCAGAGCTAGAAAAGTGTTGATGTAGAGCTCTGCATCTGCTGTGACCGCAATAACAATGCCTGTTGTTAAAATAGAATTTATTCCTTCCATCTTATATGTCTTTTCTTTTTCATCCTGGAAGCACATAATTCCAAAACTAGAAACAGGCAGAATTTCCATGGCAAAATGCTAAGCCATGCTTGGTAACGTCTTTTTGATTCTCCTGTTTTCTACCAGTGTCTTTATTGTTTCCTGATCACTTTTGAAGTGAAGCAGTGACTTCTTTTTCCAGCCTTTGGAGGACTTGGTCATTCTTTCAGAAGAATGCATTTTTGAAACACAGGGAACAGAGGAGACATGGTGTAATGGTTCTTATCACATCAGAGTTCTGGCAAAGAATTTAGAGGGAGAAATAACTCAAATCAATGCCATCACACCTGCCAGATTTCAGGGCAACTGATGTGCCAAATATTTGACAGAATGGTGATGAATGAACAATGAGAATGTTTAGAAAACATTAAAAAACTGCTTTATTCTGAGATCTGCTCAGCACACAGACAAAACACAACTTGATAGATTAGAGCCATAGTCTAGAAAATAGAAAATCACACAGCTATTCTTCTTCAGGCAAATTTTAGTGCAATGGATAGAGGAACAGGTGAATTCTTTGTTAAGAACCTATGAGATTCTGGGCCTGGCCAGGGCTACCTACATTTCTGGTCTGGTGGGCTGCTTGGCTGTGAGTCGTGGCTGGTCAGGAGAACTACCAAGAAACAAGAATCACTTCACAAGGCTGGATCCATTTGGATGTTCTTTGGAACTAACTTCATGGCAAGTAGCCAAAATAAAAGCTGCCTCCCTTCTTTGCAACAAACAACCTTCTCAGGTTACACTAGAATTGAAATGCCCCCCTAGACTGAGTAGGAACCAGGGTCAAAGCTGGTCCACTTAAGGATCTGGAATCAAATCCCAGGTCTCCCCAGGGATCAAACCTGCCTCTAAGCCTGGCAGGCAGAGGTGGTGGGGGTGAAGAGTATCCCCCGATCTAGGCCAAAATAGGAAAAAATCTTTCATCAAGAATCCTTCCTAAAATATCTATAGAAATTTGTTTTCCTGTGCAATGTTGCCTTACAGCCCAGAATACTACATATTTGTCAGTTTAATTCACTTCTTTTGCCCTTCATGGTGAACATGTGGAAGGTAACAGATAAGAGGGGATAGCACACCCTGAACCTGAAATCTAACATTCTTTCCACTCTATGGACCTCATTAATATGGAGAAGACCATGGTGTCAGAAGGAGGATTATGATCTGAAGGGGAGGAAAACATGAAGCTGCCCTCTCTGCCTTAAAGCTTCAAAGTGCATATAAATAATTCAAAATGTAGATTATTAACTTTGTTCATAAAGTTAACTTTGGCTGGAAATTCAGCATGCCAGGATAAATGAAAAAAAAAAAAAGTTTCTCAAAGAGAATTAGAAAACATGGAAAACACAGAGTTCTGTTTCCAGATTTCTTTTTAGGAAATAATTTTTAAGTCTTTGTAGGTAGTTTTTAATAATAAAAGTAATTAATGCTCCCTATATATTAAAAAATGAGACATCACAAAAGGATGTAAAGTAGAACCTATAATAAACTTTTCTCCCTGCTCAGTCCTCCTCCTCTGAATCCAATACCCTAGCATAAAAACTGCTAACAGTCTGATGTATAGAACTGTACAACTGTCTCTATGAATTTACACATCTACATCCCATATCAAGTCAAATTATAGTAATTCAGATATTATATACTTGAAAATCTCTAAAAGTGTAGATTTTACTCACCACAAAAAAATAATATGCCCTCATGACACAAAAAGAATATGTGAGGTAGTGCATGTGTAAATTAGCTCAACTTGGTCATTCCAAATTATATACATATTTCAAAACATCATGTTGCACACTATAAATATATTTATTTATTTATTTGTCAATTAAGGTATATAGTAAAAATGTATCCATTCCTTTCTTTAGGACTTCTAGATTTTACGTCAGGCTTGTAAAAAGCTCCCTTAAGCCAAGATTTTCATATTATCAGTTGCATCTCATCCCAATACATCTATGATGGTATTCTTTTTAAACATCTAAATCTTTAATTATCTGAAATTTATTCTGGTGTTAATTTTGAGGTAGGTATCCAACTCCAATTTTTTGAATGACTATATAACTATTCAAAACATCAGTGATTGAATAATTATCATTTCCCCACTGATTTGAAATGCCATTTTAATCATACAGTGAATTCCAATAAATATTTTAATTTATTGATTCATTATTCTGTAGCATTGGATTATCTTTTCTCTTGCTGGTAGATTATTTTAATTACTGTAGCTTTATAAAAACAATTTAAAATCTGATATGAATATTTCCTCCTGATTATTCTTCCATACACCATTTTCCATATAAGTCTCGGATATTTATAGATCTAGACAAAATGTATGAAGTTTTAAAAAAAAGCTATGTTGTGATTCACATTGAGATTTAATTTACTGTATAGATCAATGATTATATCATTATAGCATTGAGTCTTTCTGTACAATAAAGATTGTCTACCCCATTTTAAAGATACAATTCTCACACTTAAGTTTTATTGTTTTTAAAAATAGGTACTGTGTATTTATTTTATTTTTGTATATTTCCATGAGTTTTTGTTATTTCTTTGACTAGAATATTTTTATTCAGTCATCTTTTCTGACTATTAACATTTGTAGGTTAATGTTCAACTTGTACCCAACTAAATTTAAAAAATGCAATTGATAATCTGTTGTGTTTTTTTCCCTCCAGATATGCAGTCATAACATAATGTGTAAATAATCTACCACCCTTGAATGTTAACTCCAGGAAGGCAACCAGTTCATCTTTGCATGGCAGTACAGTCTTCCCTGGGCATACATGGGGGATTGGTTGCAGGACCGCCTGTATACACCAAAATCGACTCATGCTCAAGTCCTGAAGCTGGCCCTGTTGAACCTGCCTTTAGGAAAAGTTGGCCATCTGTATTCACAGATTTTGCATGTCTGAATATTGTATTTTCCAACATTGTTTGGCTGAAAAAAAATGTGTGTATAAGTGGGTCCATGAGTTCAAATCCATGTTGTTCAAGAGTCACCTGTATCTAATAATTACCATTGTATATAATACCCTATTATATGACTGGCATTGACAGGCCCTCAATCAATGTTTGT
Source organism: Macaca fascicularis (assembly GCF_037993035.2). Classification (NCBI taxonomy): domain Eukaryota; kingdom Metazoa; phylum Chordata; class Mammalia; order Primates; family Cercopithecidae; genus Macaca; species Macaca fascicularis. The sequence goes on from NC_088379.1 coordinate 154,181,927, forward strand.
GGAATATGTGGATAAAATATTGATATTTTCCCATCTAACCAACAAGTTACATGTTTCTTCTTTAGTCTTAAATTACCAATAATTGTAGGCATCACTATGACATTTCTGGTTAATGTGTTTCAAGTGCTTCAGTCTTCACCATGATCCTTTTAGTTGTCATAAATATTTTTTCATGTGAAGTAAATTCATATCTATTATTATTTCTCTAACAGGTTTTCCTCTTGAATCAAGAATGGGTAAGGAAAATTTTCAAATGTCATATTGGCATATGTTAAAGACACCATTTTTTTTCTCCTTTGACTTATTAGTATGCTGAGTATTATTAATGCATTTTAAAATATTGAATCAGTTTTGGATTCCTGGACTGAATCCCACTTGGCCATGGTGAATTATTCTTTTAATGTTCTGCTAGATTCTATTTGCTAATATTTTATTTAGGATTTTCATCAACATTTTTTCTTTTTGGTATATTGTTTTGGTATTAGCATTATCTTATGGGCTTCAGATAAAAGAGTAGGAAGTTTATCTTTTGCATTAGAAGAGATTTGTATTACAGAACATCTCAAATAATCTCTGATTTGGAGCTCTCCTCTCCCTCAATTCTGCTAATATGAAAGAAATATTTTTACCAGAAATACTGGCTTTCCCAGGTTAGAACTATGATTCTGATATCTGGCCTTTTTAGGTTTGGTAGCTGGTTGTAGCTTCTTGGAGAAGAAAGCTTTAAAATTACTGGGAGTCTTTGATATGTATGTCCCTGAATATTTGAGAAACTTTTCCTCCCTAGTGCATACTAAACTTGAATTTTATCATGTTATTCTCCTTTCTATGTATCACATGTTTATTTTTATAACTCTTACTGGTATAAACATGTTTCATATTATTAAAGATCTTGATCAAACACAATGCTTCTACTACATATAAACATTTAAAGAGCTAACTCCTGAGAAGATTACTTATCACCCAACTTCAGTACATTTACTATAATAATCTTGAAACACCATTAATTATCATCTAAGAGAAAGACGAGTGGTAAAATCAAATGGAGTGACTAAAAGGTGCTAGTATGATATTGCCAAAAATATGAAATTATTTTGCTGATATCTAGGTGAATTGTGCTATTTCACTTACAAGAGGATAACTGGAGGGACTTGATTTAATTGGGAATAATGATGTTAATTGAACATCAGATGCTGGTGCACAATTTGAAATGACACCTTATTTTTTATGTATTTAGATTTGGAATGACATTTTATTAATTTACCTTTTAGGTAAATTTAAAAACGTCTTTGGTGAACACAGACCATAATAAGTGAAGATGGTTGTGTAAAACACAACTGAGACACTGCTAAAGAGACCAGACTGTTTAAACCTGTGGTTTGGGGCAAACCCTCCCCTATAAGTGGCCTACAGGGAGGGCAACACTGACTCTGGTCAGTGGTTTGGGCAACACTGTATTCCATTATCCTAGAAAACTGAGGTGCTAGTAATTACCAAAATAACAGCATTTTGGCTGCTGTAATGTGATATTTTTAAAAATCTGAAATCTGGACAATGTCTGCCTCACAGTGTCTCCAGAGAATTATATACTACTTTAAAATTTCAACTGGAATAAAGTGTATTCCTTTAAGTGTATTCCTTTAAAAGCACCCCTCATTGTTTTTAACTTTTCCAATGTATGTTACTGTTTTTATTCCAAGTATGTGTTACCAATGAGGTTGAGCAAATGATAATTTTGGTTTATTTTTATTTTTTTCCTGGAGTCAGTTTGGATTTCTTCTATATTTGGAGGATACCAAAAGGCTTTAAGAAAAGTAGGAGAAGCCTGTGGAAGAAGGAATGGGGAGAACAGTGACGTCCTGGGTGACAAGGAAGACAGAGAGCCTTTGTTCTAATGAGGGCATTCTTGGTGGGCCCTTAGATAGTGTCAGGATGGGGGCTAGTCACCAGAATGGTCACAGTTGGATTCGAAGCTTTGAACCCTCCAACTTCTGGGGAGGAGAGAGGAGCTAGAGACTGAGTTCATCACCAATGCCTGTGATTTTATTAATGATGTTTACTAGTGAGACCTCCAGAAAAACCCCTATGCAATGGAGTTCACAGAGCTTCTGGGTTTATGGACAGTTAGTCAGAAGTCCAGGTGGCCTTAGACTTACAAGTGGCATATGAAGTCAGTGAGCAGTCTCGTGGGGCTGAGCCCCTGAACTATGGAGCCTGTACTAACTCCAGGTAGTGTAAAAATTGGATTGAATTGTTGGATACCTGGTGAGTGTTGCAGAGTTTGAGAAGTGGTGTTGGGAAAACACCATGTATTTGGTGTCAGGAGGAAAAAATACCTCATAGGTACTCATTTATTATTAGCCTGAACAACCAAATAAATACCGAATAAAATGAGGTAAAATGAGTAGAAAATCAATTATATTGAGATGAGCTCTATGGCACCTCCTACATTGAAATTCAATGATAGACTCTGCAATTCCAATGTCAATTAGCAATAATTGTGAGCACACTAAAACCTGATTTTTCTATGTCTTGTATTTTCTAAGAAACTGTAATCTGCCTTCCTCTGCATCATCTATATAATTTTCGTCCCATTCCCAAGATTAGAATATAATTATTTTATTTAGCTTGTAAATTTCAGGATCATTCTGAGGTCAAGCTTGTCAGAATGCTTAGATTGAAATGAATCACATTTCTAGACTGTGTTGTAATACTCCAAAATATTAAATGAGAAAAGATGTTCAGGATGCATACCAACCATATAAGCCTCAAGTGAAATAAATGTGTCATTGATTTTTATTGCAATTATGGTGTGGATTTCAACTGATAAGCAAAGCTAGATGTTTGAGACCTTGAATATCTTTCTGAGATAAGATTTAAAGGAATGACTAGCCTCCTCAGAGTAAAAAAGTATGACAGTGTAGAAATTGAAGCTCTTCCTCTTGCAGAGTCCCTCTTTGTAGATTATACTATAGCTTTCATTGAAGTATACATATGCTGTAGAAGTAGATAAGCATCTCATCTTTGTTCTTGTTCAATTCAAATAAATATTCTGAAGAAAATATTATTCTCAGATACTTTATATTAAAGAATCCATGAAATATTCATAGGTTCTTCTATCTCCCTTGAAAGTAAAGAGTATGACAGTTTTAGTCTACAATGTTGATGCAAGATAACATTTTCCTCAATAACTTTCCCGTGGGATAAGTTTGGAATAAAGATAAAAATGTAAACTCAGTATCTTCCAGTTGATAATGAATTATTAACTGTAACACATAAATACCAATGCAAATATTTTAAGTTTAATAGATGATTTTAGAGGACTTTAGAAAATTAAAATTAAATCTATTGCAGTCCTATATAATGTGCTGATGAAAGGTTTCCATATGGCAAGTAAATTATATATTTGAAGATAGAAATAGTTAGCAGGCATAGCTTTAAATTACCAAAAATATTTCTGCTCATGCTATTAACCAATAACTCGTACTGAATTGTCTAAGTACAGTCCAGAATTAACGAATGTATCTTAGAAGGAAAAAAAAACTATATGTTCACTAGTGGTGGATTTACTTTGAAGAAAGAGCACTGAGCTGCTAATATAACTTTCTTAATAATTATATTTCTCCAGTTCCTGTCACTTAACTACTTCTCCTCTATTCTATACTGAATTTCAATCTGTAACATATGCACTTCAAATGGGATGCCAGAGATTCGTGAATATGTGCACAGGTGTTGCTGTTAAAATTAGAATAAGAAAATGAAATAAAAGGCTTATCACATCTCAATTCACATTAGAGTAGAACACAATGAAATACACATTTTGTAGTTGGAGGGGTCATATGGAATTTGACCTATGACTACATTGCTCACACCTATTTGAATTAGTAGAATTAAAGCTTTCATGTACATAAGTAGACACATATCAGAAAAAAGAAAAGGTACTGGTATTATACTGAAAAAAAGAACAACAAAAAAGCAAACATGAAGCACTGCTTGAAACAGTAATTATAGGCCAGGCGCAGTGGCTCACGCCTGTAATCCTAGCACTTTGGGAGGCCGAGGCGGGCGGATCACGAGATCAGGAGATCGAGACCATCCTGGCTAACACGGTGAAACCCTGTCTCTACTAAAAATACAAAAAAACAAAAACAAAAACAAAAACCAGTAATTATACCTCATTAACCATTTGTATTGTATTATACCTAGAAGTGAATTAAACTCTTTGAAAATGTTCGCTTACTAAATTTAAGATTACCCACTGACCATTGGATACATGCCCAGGTGATTTTGGAGGGCAGTAGGACTCTGAATATATGAAAGGGCAATCCAATCATGGTAAAATAAAACTCTGCAGGTTATAAGAATGTAAAATCAAATAGAAACTTAAAATCAAATTAGAATTTTCTTCAAAATACTATAGTATAAAACCTTTTTTTTCTTTTTTTTGTCGGAACACTGGTATTCTTTTCTCAAATAAAATCTTCATTGCCTCTGTGTAGTATGTTTGCTAGTCTAGCAACTTTAAATAAGGGGACTCATTTAAACACGCCCTATGTGGACACTAGAGAAATGCTATACATTTTTATTAATTTTCGTGAAGAAAATTACTATACTAATTTTAACATAAAAGGATGCCATTTTGCTTTTCTCAGGGCATCTGACACAATTGGACAAAAAGATCAAGCTGTTGGTGATTGTCTGATCTCAATGGAAAATAGTTTTGGGGGTTTTAAAAATTTTAATATACAGCACTTCCATTGATACCAGATCTGGCAGATTTTTAGAAATACATGGAAAATTCAACAAATGTGAATCAGGTTTTCAAGCAGATCTCCATTAAGAGATCTTGGACCATCTCCAGAATTCAATCTAATGTTAATGAAAGAACTATACTGTATCTTACTGCAGACACTGTTGCTCAGTCAAGCTTTCTGGATTTTTGCCTTACATGAAATGGCAAAAATACGTCTTTCCAATATGTGCTCACTTTCTTAAATGACCCGTTCAGGACACCGACTCCCCTCACATGTCCAATCACCCAGTTTCCAAGTCTTACAACTTTATCTACCATGTTGAAATGTTTTAGTACAGCACTATTTCAGAACTTTTCCAAAAAATCATTTGCTTTCTTTCTTTTAACGGGGGAAAGAATGGCAATAACCACAGGATGGTGAAAACAGAAAATGAACCTGTATTACCATATTCTCTTTCTCTCCTCAAATTTCATGACTATTTCCATGACAAGCCACTGAATAATAGATATTTTCAAAAAGTGTCATTTCCCAGTAGATAACCTCAGTTTAAAACAGGATATCCTGGTCTCTCAATTGCCTGACAGGAACTCTCTTTGGATGAAACAGACCATATGTTTTCCAGCTTGGAAAACTAAGACATGAAGGATTTGGTGGGAAGTTATTAGATATTCCTCACAAGGCAGAAGGAAAGCAACAGAAGCACCTTCGAGCTGCAATCTGAAGGAGCGTGTCATGACAGATTTAGGAAATGATAATACAAGTCACAGAGAAATAGTTAGCTAGTGGAAAGGAGAATACATTTCCTAACCATGAAGGTATTTAATATTTAGCTCCATGGAGCGAAAACTTTATAGGGGAAATTCTTTGGCTTCCCTGCTAATTCCCTGAGGATGCCTCTTCAACTCTTATCTTAAAATATACCACTGAATCTTGGAATGGTAATGATTTTCATTGCTTTTATGGGGATTTGTCAAATTTTTTTTAGTTTGAGCATGTGAATTATTTATTTCCCCAACAAAACTAAGGAAATATTCACAGATATTATTTAACAAGTATTCCTTCATTCCACATTCACTTAGAAATAAAATTTGCATGGTATATTATTACATTGCACATGTAATTATGAATAGGGATACCATTAGCAAACTGAAACTGACATGTACCCTGAGCACAAATATGACCAAACACATTTTCTCATTAAGTGTTTTTGTCTAGTATTGGTAGTGTTCAGTGTTTGCTATCATTACTAATCGATGTTATAAGATCTCAATTTCTCAAGTCAATTAACATTTATCAAGTGCCTTCTACATATTAAGCACTGCACTAAGCACTGAAGAAACAGAAATGACTAAGAAAAATATCTTATAAGATACATGATGTTGTAAATACTAACTTTTCAATGAGTTAAAAAAAAAAGCCTATTTATAAACACATATTTATGAAGTGCCTAATATATCCCAGAATCTATGGCTAGTTGCTGAGATTTTTAACGCAAATAAGAAAGACATGATCACTGGCCTTCAGATCATATAGTTTAGCATAAGAGGAAGTGAGTTAAAATGATTGCAAGGAAATGTGATCAATTTTGACAAGGAAGTAAAGATTACTAATAGGAGCATATAACCGGCCAATTAAGCCATCCAAGACAATCAAAGAGTAAAGACTTCTATGAGAAAATGTCTAAGTTGGGACCTAATGTATTATTAGCAGTTACAAGACCAAGGCAGAGTGAGTAGCAGAAAGGGAGGGTAACAGGCAGAGAAACAATTTGAGTGAAAGTTTGGAGAAGAGGAAGGAAGGATCAGAAAGAAGTTTAGGAGCCGAACTCCAATCTCTAAAAGTGGAAGTGACAAGAATTGATGATAAAGGGAGAAGCGGGGGCCAGATCATAAAGAATCTTGAACACTACCCCAATAGGATTGGCTTTCAGATTTTAAGTCTAGAAACGATTCATCAAATTTGCCCTTAGCAGCATTACAGTGGCTACACTGTGAAGAATAGTTTGAGTGGAGAGCAGAGAGACAAATTATGTCTTTGTAAGAGTAATCCAGTTAATAATGATGATCTGAGATATAACAGTGTGGGTGGGGGAGATAAAAAAGATGGATTAAAAAGATATTTAGAAGATACAATGGTGGTTCTGAGTGACTGGTAAATGTAGGAAGAGACAGTGAGGGAGACAAGGCTAGAGTAACCTTAGATTTCTGATTTAGGCAACTATGGGTATGGAGGTGCAAATCGTATATTCAGGGAATCCAGAAGGAATAACTATTTTAGAAGGTGGAGAGATGATGAGTTCAGTTTTGGATATGCTAAATTTCAAATTATTATGAGTACTCTAAGTAGAACTATCTAACAGGCAAATGTCTACGGTACATGAAAGACTGGATTCGAAGAATAAATTTGGACTCTGGTGGTGGTCTCTCAAACCCAGTAGAGTATGCCACCATAGAAGCCAAGGGAGGACAGTACTTCCATAATAGGAATTATTAGAAACCTACAAATTCTCTACCCAATAACTTCTTTTTGTTCTGGTTGTGGGTGTACACTGGAACTATATGCAGGGCAACCCTGGAGTGAGTGATGTTTACACACACACATACACACACACACACACACACACACTTCATCATCCAGTGATACGAAACTAGTACATAAATGCCTCAGGTCACTTGTGTCTTTTTGTGATAACTCTGAGATGTGTTCCACACAGTCTTCTAGAGTTCCCAAGTTGTTTCTTTCTTTTAATGGGTGAAAGAATTAATCCCCATGCTGGTAGCTGGCTTGCTAAGTCACCCTTTATTACTTCCTTCTCTGCCTCACTTCATCAGTCTCCCAACTTGTTTTTTCCTGAAATCACCTGCAAAATTAGCTACTTGCACTCAAATCCTTGTCTCAGGATCTGCTTCTTGAGGAACCAAGATTAAAATAGCTAGTACAAGAATTTGTTGAGAAAACAGTCTCTCAATATGATACTCTTGAATTCAATCATTCATCAATCAGATGGCAATTAAGGGCACCATTGATGGCTGTAAGTGAGTGGTTACAACTCCTGATGTGCTGTAGCACCTTAATTACTGAAGCTGTCATGTGTGGTGAATTGAGATGAATACAGCTAGAGGGGAATTCCTGGCTTATGCAAAACTTCTTGTCTTAAAGGATATATTATCTACAGTAATATAGGGATTGCAAATTATGTTGACTATTGCTAACTGCAATAGATTGAAACCCCATCACCTACAAGTTTCCTTTGCTAAAGTTAGGGCCCAAGAAAGTTCTTGAAATCAGAATATTTGGATGAATACATTTGAGAAGCATAAAGCTGCAGATTCTCCTGAAATTATTAGGCTGGCCAGATGACGACTCCTCTCCTTTACTAAAGAATGTCATTATCCTTTTGTTGGAGAGCATGTAAATGTTTTACCTGATGCATACACCTCACAAGACTATGACTGCCCTTCTGAAAATCTGTCCCCATCTTCGCTCAGTTCTTCTGGATAATAACTAGGGCTAAGGCTCAGCAGAAAAAAGTCAGACGGAAAAAAAAATGTCTCTGTTATTGGAGGAAAAGGATTATCAACAAAACAGCTTTGAGATCTGGCCAGAACATTCTGGAAAGAATGAGGAGAACATGACTGGGAATGGATATTCTGAGCGACAGCCCAAGGGTGCTGGATAAAAGGTTGAATAAAGAGAGTTCACTGATACAGAAGCATTTCATGTGAGGTAAGATTCAGCATCCTGGTAAGGTCACCTACAGCCAGCCCTAAATGACAGATGGGTTGATTATTTCAAGCAAAGGACAGATGATGGTAATTGATGTGAAGATATCTGAACTGCCCTGCCAAATTATTGAGGAAGGGATCAAAGGCTCAGAGAGGTGGGTGTGCTAGAGTAGATTTTCATGTAAGACACAGGGGACTGTTTTCTCCAGGAGGGCCCAAGGAATACCCTTTGTGATGGTTAATTTCATGTGTCAAATCAACTGCACTAAGGGATGCCCAAATATCTAGAAAAACATTATTTCTGGTGTGTCTGTGAGGGTGTTTCACACACACACACACACACACACACACACACACAATAGCATTTGAATTAGTAGACTGTGTACAGAAGATCTACCCTCACCATTGCAGGTGGGATTCATCCAATCCCTCTATTCAGAGGGTCTGAATAGAACAAAAAGGTGGAGGTAGGGCAAATTTCCCATTTGCTTAAGCGGGGACATTCATCTTCTCCTGTTCTCCGGAACCTTGCTCCTCATTCTCAGGCCTTCGGACTGGGATTTAACAACCAGCACCTCCCCTGGTTCTCAGGCCTTCAGAACATGGACTGAATTACACCACCAGCTTTCCTGGTTCTCCAGCTTGTGATGGCTGATCATGGGATTTCTTGGCCTCTATAAGTGTACGAGCCAATTCCTGTAATAAATAAATATCACCTACTGATTCTGTTTCTCTGGAGAACCCCGGCTAATAAACTCCCTTTATTCAAATGATAAGAAATATGTTAGTAAGGGGGAATTGATAACATTGAGAAATTCCATAATGGCTATCATTTGCAGGCAGTATAGATGATACAGTTAAGTAACTGGTCCCCATGATGTCAATGAAAATGATAGACTTCTACAATAATGCAAGTCAAATAATGTCACTTTATCACTGGAGCCAATCACCATAATGGGCAGAAAAGCCATAACGTTGCCAAGGGGAACCAACTGTGAGATATCTGTCATGGCAAACAAATCATAGTGTTTTGAGAGGTAAGATAGACTTCTAACAAATGTATTGCTTAACTTCTATATCCCTGCCAAAAAAAAAAAAAAATCAAAGAAAATACTGATGTCAGTTAATAGAGTAGAAAAACATGATTATTTGACCTGTTATGAGACATAAATCAGTTCTCAGACCCAAAGATCATTGACTGAAGAGAAGGTGGGGTAGTCTGAGGAAGAAACCTACAAATGTCTAAACAAATATTCATAGCATGTATTCTCCAATTTACCCCCAAAGAAACATACAGACATTTACCAGAGAGATTGCACCCAGATATTTTAAGGATTGTTAGATAAAGGGAATGACCTGACACTGATAGCTAGAGGACTCAAAAGACCCACAAGGCTCCCTGATAGAGTTCAACTTTGGGAGGCCTAGTGATAAATGAAATATATAAACCTTCTCAGTTGTTATTTATCCAGTCTCTAAGTGTATAATCAGGGTGGATATAATCAATGCTTGCAGAACCCCACACATTGGCTTCCTAATCTGTACATTAAAGGATATAGTGATAGGTAGAATAACAAACAAGAAAAAGCTCCTGAAACAACCCCAGATCCAGCCCAAATCACAAAGCAGAGGCAGAAACACGTCTTCAGTAAATGCAAGATCTGTGTTTCCTACAAAGATTGTAAGTAATGCAGAAGTAGTGGCCCAATTATATTTCTGTGAAATTCACCAGTCTGGAGCCTTGAAAAACCAGATAAATCATGGCAGATGAGACCCAACTGCTGAGAAATTAAATAAATAGTAGCCCCCAATGCAGCTGCTCTGCAAGATGTAATGTATTTACTGGAACACATCAACACAGCCTCCGGAAATGCAGTTGTTTCCCCTTTATCCAGTGGAGCATATGTTCCAAGATGCCCAGTGGATGCTTGAAATTACGGACAGTCCTGAACACTATATATACTATGTTTTTTCCTACACATACATACTTATGATAATTTTTTTTTCTTTTCTTTTTTTTTTTTTTTTGAGACAAAGTCTCACTCTGTCGCCCAGGCTGGAGCGCAGTGGCGCGATCTTGGCTCACTGCAAGCTCCACCTCCCGGGTTCACGCCATTCTCCTGCCTCACCCTCCTGAGTAGCTGGTATTACCGGCGCCCGCCACCATGCCCGGCTAATTTTGTTTTTGTATTTTTAGTAGAGACAGGGTTTCACCAGGTTAGCCAGGATGGTCTCAATCTCCTGTCCCCGTGATCCGCTGCCCTCCTCGGCCTCCCAAAGTGTTGGGATTACAGGCGTGAACCACCACACCCAGCTGATAAAATTTAATTTATAAATTGGGCACAGTAAGAGATTAACGCAATAACTAATAATCAAATAAAAGAATTATAATAAACCATAATAAAACTTACATGAATGCAATGTCTCTTTCTCAAAATTACTTAATGTATGTAATATATTTGAACCATGGATGACCATGGGTAACTAAAACCGCAGAAAGTGAAATGGTGTGTGCCTATTGACCTAGTAAATGTGTTTTTTTTTCAATTCCTATCATGAAGGAGGTTCTGAAGCAATCTACATTCACCTAAGATAAACAACAGTAAATATTCTTGGTTTTGCTTCAGGGCTAAGCTAATTCTCCTGCTTTCTGCCACATAAAGAACAAACAAGTTGTTGTACCTCATATTGTCCACAACTAAGAAAGAGGCATGATGCATACTAGCTTACTTTGAGTTTTGTAGCCAACACATCAAGCATCTGGGAATGTAGCCCTGACCCACTTATCAAGTGATTTGGAAGTCTGGTAATTTATATGGAGCCACAAGAGGGTTCTGTAGCATATACAGACTGCAGTACAAACAATCCTGCTATTTGGCCACATGGCATGACAGGTCTTAGGTTACCAGAGGGGCTACCCATGGTGGATAAAGACATCATATGGATTTGCTAGCAAACCCTGATAGCAAAATCACAATGCATTCCCCTAGATTTCTGGAGCAAGGCCATATTGTCAACATTTAAAAAGTGACCTTACCATGCTACTATGCTTCAGTAGAGTGACTATATAACTGGAGCTTCTTATCATGGGCTGGGTATTGCCAGACCCATCAACTCATAAGATTGATGGGCACAGAAGCAATCCATCAGTCAACAGAAATGGCATATTTGTAATGAGATTTAATCAGGTCAGAAAGGCAAAAGCAAATTATGTGAACAGGTGGCCCACACCACTAGGTCACCTACCTCTGCTGCAACTAACTCTTTCTCTATTAGCTCACAAATGTGGCTTTGTTGAGGATTGCCTATGACTATATAATGAAGGGGATGGAACAAAACCTGACTTATTTCACAGATGAGCTGGCTTGTTGCATCTGTGACAATCAAAATTGAATTGCAAATGCACTATGACAGCATAGCACCACTCAGGGGTGGTCCTGAAAACATTGGCAAGAGACAATATTTCAGTGGGCAGAGTTTTAAGCAGTATAGCTGATCATCAGTCTTGTGAGGTATGGCTATACTTGGACAGTTGTGAATGGTGTGGTTGGTTGTCTGATCAGAAGGCCTACGAAAAGAATGATTGAAAAATTAGAGCCAAATAAGTCTGTGGCTGGCCCTATGAAAATGCAAGCGGAATCTGCAGTTCTTTGTGTTTCATGGCTATTCCTGGCAGATGGAATTCTCTAAAGAATCCTCCCTCAATGAGACTGTCTTAGTCCACTTTTTGCTGCTGTAACAGACTACCACAGACTAGATAATTTATAAAGAAGAGAAGTATATTCAGCTCACAGTTCTGGAGACCAAAAAGTTCAAGTGCATGACACTGGCATCTGGTGAAGGCATAGCGGAAGGCATCAGGTGGTGACAGATGAGACAGAGGAGGATGTGAGTGAGCAGGAAAACAAGGAAGCCAAACATATCCTTTTTATGAGTAATCCACTTGCATGTTAACTAACCCATTGCCAAGTTAAAGCATTAATCCTTCCATAAGGAAGAGTCCCCATGACCTCATCACCTCTTAAAAGCCCCACCTCCCAATACAATTACATTGGCAATTGCATTTGCACTCTGACAGGAGTTTTTGAGGAAACAGTTAAACCATAGCAAAGACCAAGGAATCATGTGGAAGAAAGATGATGACATTGAGACACTTCCTTCCTGAAAGGGATAGAGATTCATAATTATTGAGATAAATGCAGTTTCTGAGTACTAGTTTGTGTTTCTTACCTTTATTGTCTTAGCCAGCACCACCATAAAAGGATTCACAAAGTGTCTAATTTATCTACCATCAAGGAATCCTATGCAACATTACCCTGGACCAACGTTATAGAGGAAATGATAAGATAGTGAGTACATGACTGTGCAGTCTTCTATTCTTACTATTACCACCTCATCCTGAAACAGTCAGAATGAAAACATAATAATCTTTTAAATGTACATCTATGATGCCTGCTTGAAGATGACACCCTATGAGGTTGGGCTTGTCCTTCAATATGTGGTCTATATTTGGAAGCAGCTGTTATATGGCACTGTGTCTTTGAAAGGTAGAACACGTGGTATTGGGGAAAAAGGTAGAATTAAGAGTGACCTTGTCATCCCACTCTCAGTGACCTACTTGCAGAAAATAGGTCTGATTCCCAGAAGAGGGATACTTCCAGAAGAAACACATTAAGGATTTCACTAAATAGTTTTGGGTTCCTTGTGCCAATAGAGCAGTAAGTGGGAAAGGAGTTGGCAGACTATCAGTGTTGTTGACCCTGATGATCATGAAGGATAAAACTGCTAGTGTGTGATGTGACCTGAAAACAGAATATCTAGAATACATATCTAAAACCATTCCATTGGAATCCATTCACTGTTACCCCCCTGGGTACTTTCATGTTTCCCGTTCCTATGAACCGGGAAATAGGGCATCCATGACTAGACTCTGGAGCTTTAACCAGGATCTCTGACCCCTCAGAGCTAAAGGTCTAGATTACCTTACAAAGAAAATTACTTATATTAACATAAAAGCTGGCCAAGGGTAAAAGATAATAAAATGGGTGGTAAAGGAGAAAATGTAAATACCAATTACAGTCTCAGACCAATTGCTATAGGATAAAATGTTTGTTCCACGAAACTTCCAGCTAGAAGTCTTTTTTATGGAAAACTGTGACCAGTAATTACCTACAGAATCAGTGACAAAACTGAGTAGACTTAATCTGGGATACAAGTAAATTTGGTTGGTGCAACACAGTCAGTGCCCACCTCTTATCCCACTGGCACACATCTGTACATATTGAAGCTGTTTACTGCAAATACCTCACCTCTGCCTGAGGACTTTTACTGTATCCAGCCACAGGAGCATTCCCTGTGGCCTTCAAGTTGTAAGTATTGGGAGCAATTATCCCAGAGTAGCAGCAATTAAGAATGGATGGCTAGGGTGAATCCCCTTGGCAAGGATAACTCCTGGATATGTTCTATACTGTCACCCAGTTTTCCCAGTGGTTTTGAGGACCATTTCTCCATATCAGCAACTTGACTAAAAACAACAACAACAACAACAAAAAAAACCTTTCTTGACTTTCTTCCCTTCCTTGCCCCAATTCTTTCTCCTAGCAGTGTTTCTTGAAATCACTTCCAAAATAAATGACTTGCATTTAAATACTTATTTTAGGGTTTGCTTTCACTTCATAATGTCTTAGAATCAAGGAATTATTGTACAGCTTGTCCTTGTAGAGATAATTCTCAGTCAAAAATTTGTTCATAGGTAAACATAATCTAAAAAGCAGAAGACTGCAGAGAATATAGGCAAGCATGAGCTTCACAAATATGAACTATATTGGACTAAAGGAAATCAGTGGGGCTACTCAGTTGCTATCCTGCATGACTTTTTTTTAAGACTAAGTTGGTGGGGATTTACTAATGTGCATGATGAAGCATAGAAATAATTTTTTCTAGCAAGAGTCACAGCACACTAAAAGACATGTATGGTTTACATATTGGAATTTTTCTGAAGGCAAGGGACCTCACCAATGTCAATCATTCAGAGAAGAGAACAATCTTAGGTCAGCAATGGAGCGCTTAAAAGGAAAGCCATAGATCAGAGAGAAAGGAGACCCCCCTTTTTTCCCCTCTAAGTCTTAGGAATTCCAAGGCACCAAGGAACAAACACATTTAGAGCTCTCCTCATGGCCTCTGCTGCATTTAGACTGGAAGCTGGCTGGGAGATATCCAATAAAGAAAATTAGGGATGATATTGGCCTCTGGGCTCTGACCATAGCTATATCCAATATATACCATTATGTGTAATAGCATTTTAAAATGATACTTACTCTCTGTTACTCTAAACCTGAGTAAATGGCTTTATATAGTATAGTCTTATTTAATTCATTGTGGGCATTAAGAAAGATCATGAACCACACCTGCAACAGAAGGATAAAGATGCGGTAAGAACCCATTACATCCATTAGGCCAGAGTGTTGGTTGCATGAGCCACTCAACAGATCCCTGCAGGGAAGTTTGTACCTGAGGGATCAGCAGTTACATTGAAGTAGCAGGGCAAGGAGTGGAGATTTATGCAAGAGGCCAGAGAAGTAGAAAATGGGGGACTGTTCTCTGAGCACATGCAGAGCAACACCCCGAGAAATTCTGTAAGACAAGGGATGTACAACTTAAGGAGGGAAAATTCCAGCATCAATAAGCAGAGGCTTAAGATTATCATAATTATTTGTATAAATTTAACTGTTACGGGGGCACAGGTTATTGAGGCCAGGGCTGTTTGAGTTTTTAAATTAAAAGAAAGCCTATAGAATGTGGGAGTTAAAATGAGGAGAAAAAATAATTCAAACTGCATCAGAAAAGACTTATTTTAGATATTTTGAGAAAATAACTGAAAATAATTCATTATTTAACAAAAATTTAAAATATCCCATGCGAAAGATGTTCAAGGCACTATATAAGTAGGACCACATTTGTAGTCAAGGGAATTGACTGGTTATTTTTGGATGTCCTATAGCTTTCTAATTCAAACATGTGAGTACAGACTTCCATATATTATTCATGCATATAAATTCTACTCAAATACATGTAAAAGTTCTTAAAAATTATTTGTTTTATAATAATATATAATTACAAAAATACATCAATTCCCACATTGATAAAATAGTCATAGATTTTCAGTGAAGACAAAATAAAAGCCATGATATTGATACATCACATACTTTTAAAATTTCATATAGACAAACTGAAAGATTAACTTGGCACGTAGATACATATCAGTTTTTATAAGTAGAACATGAAGACAAGAGGTATTTCTATATTTTAATTTAGTGACACAAGAAATAAACAAGTATGTAGTACTGTTATACTCTATTTTAACAATGAAAACTTTTATTGAAATACAATGTAAAATCACATTACATTTTATTTGTTTCATGTGAAAATTTGAAATACTAGAAAGCTTGTTCTAAGAAATATATGTTATCCTAAATGTACATACATGCATATATATACACATACATATTTTTACACATAGGCTATTCAAAATCAAGTAATTACTCATTTTTAGGAGGAATTAAAAACTACTTTTGATGTGATATTGGGCCTATAAGAATGCAACTAGAATGTACTGTGTTAGATAACTTGCTAGCTAAACATTTTTCCCATGTGCGTCCAGCTAGACTGAAAATCAAGAGCCTATTGATATGGTTTGGCTATGTCCCCACCCAAAACTCATCTTGAATTGTAGTGCCCATAATCCCCACTTATCATGGGAGAGACCCAGTGGGTGGTAACTGAATCATGGGGGCAGATTTTTCCCATGTTGTTCTCATGATAGTGAGTAAGTTTAATGAAATCTGATGGTTTTATAAAGGGCAGTTCCCCTGCACACATTCTTTTGCCTGCTGCCATGTAAGATGTGCTTTTGCTCCTCCTTTACCTTCCACGATGATTGTGAGGCCTCCCAGCCATGTGGAACTGTAAGCCCATTAAACCTCTTTCCTTTATAAATTGCCCAGTCTCAGATATGTCTTTATTAGCAGTGTGAGAACAAACTAATACACCTATAAATTCGAATTTTACAAATTAGAAAAATTTTAATATGCATGTTTCATTCCATTTTCCTATTGCTATAAACAACTACCTAAGACTGGATAATTTATAAAGAAAAGAGATTTGACTCACCGTTGCTTAGGCTGTACAGGACGCATGGCTGGGAAAGCCTCAGGAAACTTAGCAGTAATGGTGGAATGTGAATGGGAAGCAGATGCATCTTACATGACTGGAGAAGAAGGAAGAGATCAAAGGAGGAAGTGCTACACACTTTTAAACACCCAGATCTCATGAGAACTCACTCACTATCATGAGAACAGCAAGAGGGAAATTTGCCCCTGTGATCCAATCACCTCTTGTTATGTCCCCCCTATAACACTAGGGATTACAATTTGACATGAGATTTGGGTGGAGACACAAATCCAAACCATATCAGCATATTAGAAAAAACATCAAAATAAATTAGAGACATATTTGCATGTACAAATAAAGCATTTATGGTTTTCTAAAAACTAAATTTAAAGAAAGTAGGAAGATACAAAAATTAGGGATTTTTCTGCAAGTAGTCTCATTTTTTTTATATCTACAATTTTTTATTTCTTTATTTTTATTATTATATTTTAAGTTCTAGGGTACATGTGCATAATGTGCAGGTTTGTTACATATGTATACTTGTGCCATGTTGGTGTGCTGCACCCATCAACTCATCAGCACCCATCAACTCATCATTTACATCAGGTATAACTCCCAATGCAATCCCTCCCCTCTCCCCGCTCCCCATAATAGGCCCTTCTCGAGTCCAAGTGATCTCATTGTTCCCCTTCCTGAGTCCAAGTGATCTCATTGTTCAGTTCCCACCTATGAGTGAGAACATGCAGTGTTTGGTTTTCTGTTCTTGCAATAGTTTGCTGAGAATGGTTTCCAGCTGCATCCATGTCCCTACAAAGGACGCAAACTCATCCTGTTTTATGGCTGCATAGTATTCCATGGTGTATAGGTGCCACATTTTCTTAATCCAGTCTGTCACTGATGGACATTTGGGTTGATTCCAAGTCTTTGCTATTGTGAATAGTGCCACAATGAACATACGTGTGCATGTGTCTTTATAACAGCATGATTTATAATCCTTTGGGTATATACCCAGTAATGGGATGGCTGGGTCATATGGTACTTCGATTAGAGACTTAAATGTTAGACCTAATACCATAAAAACCCTAGAAGAAAACCTAGTAATACCATTCAGGACATAGGCATGGGCAAGGACTTCATGTCTAAAACACCAAAAGCAATGGCAACAAAAGCCAAAATTGACAAATGGGATCTCGTTAAACTAAAGAGCTTCTGCACAGCAAAAGAAACTACCATCAGAGTGAACAGGCAACCTACAGAATGGGAGAAAATTTTTGCAATCTACTCATCTGACAAAGGGCTAATATTCAGAACCTACAAAGAACTCAAACAAATTTACAAGAAAAAAACAAATAACCTCATCAAAAAGTGGGCAAGGGATATGAACAGACATTTCTTAAAAGAAGACATGCATACAGCCAAAAGACACATGAAAAAATGCTCGTCATCACTGGCCATCAGAGAAATGCAAATCAAAACCACAATGAGATACCATCTCACACCAGTTAGAATGGCAATCATTAAAAAGTCAGGAAGCAAAAGGTGCTGGAGAGGATGAGGAGAAATAGAAACACTTTTACACTGTTGGTGGGATTGTAAACTAGTTCAACCATTGTGGAAAACAGTATGGCGATTCCTCAAGGATCTAGAACTAGAAGTAGTCTCATTTTATGTAAAATAAAAACAATTGGCAAAATGTGCGGGAAATCTATTATTAAAAATATAAAGTATATAGAGTTTCTGAACATCTCATGAAGATGTAAGAATTTGAGTTTCTTGAGTTCATATATGAAAGAGCCTAAGTGTCTGCTCATGAAAGGAGAGCAAGGCATGTTAACAAATGTCAGAATCCTTATATTAACAGAAATGGAGCTGAAAAGTTGGACATGGTCACACATGGAACAAGTACACTTCCTCCATTATTGCTAAGAAGTAAGGTATTTTACCAGTTGACACATAGTTTATTTAGCATAAGATATTTGGAAAAAGTAATACTACATGGTTATGTAGTTTTAGAGAAGTGCTAAATAGCTTACCACATTTCACATGTTAAATCAAGAGGTAATGAATATTTATATTTTTCAAAGTAAATTGTGAAAACAATTTCAAATTATGTAATTTTCATGCAATTTTAATAGATTAGTGGGTAGTGCATATGAGCTTGTTTTTTCATAAACAGTAAGTTATTAGTATTTTGTAAGATGAATATATTTTAATAAGCCTAATAAAATTTTGATGATTTTGGTATGTATACAAAATTTAATTTGAAACCTGTGAATACATGATTTTTAGGAATCATACCAAAATTAATCAAGTTAACATCACATCATATAATATTTTGGAAAAATACCAAAACTTCTATTCAACTCTAATATGTTAGTTGTATATTACCGTATATAAATTAGTTTTATATAAGCCTGATTTTAATAAAATTTTGATGATTTTGGTAGGTATACAAAATTTAATTTGAAATCTGTGAATACATGATTTTGAGGAATCATACCAAAATTAATCAAGTTAACATCACATCATATAATACTTTGGAAAAATCCTAAAACTTCTATACAACTCTAAGATGTTAGTTTTATATTACCATATATAAATAAGTTTTATATAAGCCTAATTTTAATAAAATTTTGATGATTTTGGTAGGTATACAATATTTGATTTGAAATCTGTGAATACATGATTTTGAGGAATCATACCAAAATTAATCAAGTTAACATCGCATCATATAATATTTTGGAAAAATACCAAAACTTCTATACAAGTCTAAGATGTTAGTTTTATATTACAATATATAAATTAGTTTTATATCAGCCTAATTTTAATAAAATTTTGATGATTTTGGTAGGTATACAATATTTGATTTGAAATCTGTGAATACATGATTTTGAGGAATCATACCAAAATTAATCAAGTTAACATCGAATCATATAATATTTTGGGGAAATACCAAAACTTCTATACAACTCTAAGATTTTAGTTTTATATAACTGTATAAGAGTCTAAAGAGTTGGTAAAAATCACTTAAATGGGTCTAGTGACTTTCTGCATGAACACATTCCTATTAAGTATCCTTGTTCTTGAAATTTTCATTACTTTCACATATTTTTAATAAAAACCACAAGCTCCATGTCTTATTCATAGGCCATAATCAACAAATATCTGTTATATGAGTCAGCTTAGATCATGTATTAAAAAGCATTTAATATAGTGGGCATCTTACAAACCAATTGATCTAAACTCAGTATTTTACATGTTGAGAAAATGGGGCCAAGAGATGTCATTGTTACTATTTGCCTCAAATCACTTAGCTAGTTAATGACAGAGCTGCAACTAGAACCCAGTGGACATTCACTGGTTATTCCACCCCACCACACATGTACATACTCCCCCCAAAACTAATGCTATTTCAGGGTTTATTAGTTATGTTGTATTTTTAAAAATCATTTCACTTGCATATATTTTGTTTTCACAAAATTACAACCCTCTGTTAACTTGTTCCTCATAGGGCAACACAAGGCTCATTAAAAAGTCTATTCAGAATTGGGTGACTTGGACTGCTCCATGCTACTACTGTAACCTCTCATCTGATCACTGTGGGGCCTCCTGACTTACCTCACTGCCTCTTCCCTGGCATCCCTATAGTCCATGTTCTGCATAGGACCCACGGTGATCCTCTTAAAAAGGAAGTTGGATTATATCACCCTTCTGCTCAATATCCTGTAATAACTCCCAGGTCACAAGAAGCAAGGGGTCTAATTATCATGATAATCCATCCATGACACTGCCTCCATCCCTCAAAATGCACATCTCTGATCTCATCAGCTAGTGCTGTTCCCTCTCTCACTCCACTCCAACCCTGCAGGTCTCCTTATTTTACCCAGATATGCTAGTATGCTTCTTCCTGCAGACCTTTGTACTACCTGTTCCCTCTACCCAGTCTGCTCTTAGTCCAAGAGTTGACAGAAATCTATCACCTTTTTCAAGTAAGCTCCAATGGCACCTTTTAAATAAGACCTTATCTGGCCATCCAAGTTAATACTGTCCTCCCATCATAATCCATCTTACGGGCTATATTTGTATTTTTGGTGTATACACACACACACATACACACACACACACACACACACACACAGATGGATATATAGATAGATAGTTATATACATCTCACTGCTGGAGTACAGTGGTACAATCACAGCTCATTGAAGCCTTGACCTTACAGGCCAAATTCAACCTTCCACCTCAGTCTCCCAAGTAGCTGGGACTATAGGTGTGCACCACCATGCTGCTCTAATTTTTGTGTTTTTGTAGAGATGGGTTTCAGCAGTCTCCCAGGCTGATCTCAAACTCCTGGACTCAAGCAATCCTTCTGCCTCGGCCTCCCAAAGTGCTGGGATTACAGGTCACCACACCCAGCCTTGCTATATTTTATTAGCTGCCTATCACTCCCTATTGGAATTTAAGTAAGCCCCACGACAGTAGGGAGCATTACTTTGCCTTACTTACATACTCCAAGTGCTTAGAACTATGAAAGGCATATGAGAGATGAATTGAAATAATTGACCACACTTTCTAATGAAAAAAATTCATTCTATTTACTGTATATTGTGTTTTTATAATATTTTTAAATAATTGGTTATATTGATAACTATGATAAAGCTACAGTCATAAATTTAGATTGTGCAAAGGACCTACAAATGAGAAAACATGTAAACTATGTAGATTTTACATTTTTACATAATTCAGATTTTGACATTTTCAATGTATATCTTTTTCTGGATGTAATTTAGTCATCTTTGAAAGCTACATTAATACTTTCAAATGATGAAGGTATTGTTTAAAACACTGAGCAGAAAAAAAGAATTTACAAAAGCCAACGAAAATCTGCCTTAGTTAATCATGTTTGCATGTTTGTACCTTAAAGTCACATTGAAACTGTCTTATTGTTTTAACAATCATTAATTCTCATTTTGCTTTTATATAAAAACCTCCTTCATAAGATTCATTTATCACTTAAATTCAAATATAAACAGATTTGACCAAATACAAACAAAATCTTATGTATAGTAATAATAATGTCATTTTAGATCAGCTGAATTTTCTTTGGTCCAGCTATAAACGCATTTATTTCTTTCATTTTTTTCACTATGATGCTTCTTGTTATTAAGTTCTTCCCACAAAAAAATAGTATATTAGAACATTTTTGAATAAAAAGCATTGCTTAGGTAAGTTTACAAGTAACTTTGTGTCTCCCCAGCAAGAGTTAATTGTAAGACAAAAATTGTCAAACATTTTCCATTTTATAAATATAAAATTTGCTAATTGAAGCAGAGAATCTTTTGATTCCCCACTAGAGAAGCTGAAAATGCAGGAGTTAATATACTGTGACTATGGAGCTTAACT
Source organism: Macaca fascicularis (assembly GCF_037993035.2). Lineage (NCBI taxonomy): Eukaryota > Metazoa > Chordata > Mammalia > Primates > Cercopithecidae > Macaca > Macaca fascicularis. The sequence goes on from NC_088379.1 coordinate 154,203,981, forward strand.
ACTATTAACAAAGGGGAAAATGAATATGATTCTAGGCCACCATTCATTTTTAGTAACTATATTCTAGCCATTATTTTCCCAATTGAAAAGGTACATTAGGATCTTATCTGCTTGGCATGGTGTACAGAATGCTAATACTTTCTAATTATAGACTGTTTCCTGAAAATTAGGTAGATTCCACAAATAAATGTTCAACGCATCTGCACCTGCAGCATAGCACCATTAATTCAATATTGCTGAGAAGGCAAGTGGTCAGTGGAAGATATAACTCAATATGGAGATTTTTATCTTAGTTTTGATTTCTTTTTCAATATAGTTCTCTGATTGAACCATTTGAATTTCTTTTCTCTCAAATGTCTTTCGATTCAGGTTTAAAGACCATTTGAAAATTGAATGTATTCAAATCTTAGGCTCTCTCTCCTGGAATACAAAAATCTCAATGGATATTCACAAGGAGCAAGAGTAGGGAAGTAAAAGCAGATTAAATACAGCTGTGAATAGGCAAATTATCATGGTAGAGAAGCAATGTGCAGAGTGGAAAAAGCAGTTGGGGCCAGCTCATTTCAAATTGTGCTTCAGTTGCTTAAAGCGAAGCCACAACCATCTCATTTCTTGTAATGCGATAATAACAACCTAAACCATAGGATTTTTTTCTGAGAAATAATGATATACCCTAAAGCTTACAGTAACTTCTTTGCAGTTGGTAAATTCTCAATGAATGGGTAGCAATTATGTCAATTATTCTAAATTCACTTACTTTTTTTCTTTTAAATGACTATATCATTCTAAAATTAATAATCCAGTCAGACAAGAACATTAAAATTATACAAAGTAAATTTATAATGGTATCGATGAAGGTTTCCCTTGGTTAAATAAAAGAAAAACAAAGCAAAACATTGAGGCTTCTGTCAAAATTTTTACTAAAAAATTTTCAATTAATGTTTTGCAAGATACTGCAAACATCACATGGCTACAGTGGAAAAATAATTCTGAAGTCTCAGCCTCAAAGTGAAGTTGGACTGGTGCTGCCAAAAGAAAAAGCAGGCAGATTGTCTCACACAAGAGGCTTCACAAAGAGACATTCATTATCCCAGTGATTTCCCCATGGTGCAAAGAGTGACCAATGAACATAAAAGTTCATTATACGGTCAGATATAAGCTTGTTGTGGTGAAAGTGTTTAAGAGTCACAATTACTGTGGTGTAATTATAGTAGGTGGTAGGTGTCTTTTTTTCTTGAAGTCGTTTTTACACTGTTGCAGAACAAGTAGAACTGACTCTAACGTTACAGAATGTATGTAGCCGATTTACTGTACCTTTGAAAGTTTCAATGCACTTCTAAAAGAACTTGGCAAAATTAGACACATCCCTCTACTTGACCCCCAAAAGCTCTGTGTGCAGCAGAAACATGATTTGATTTTATGTACATCTGAGGGACAGAATCGTTATTTATCAGCTCATATATAAAATTAGAATACCAATTTGCTAACTTACAATGAATAATATCTGCAATGAAAACAAAATATTCAAATTTCTTGCATGTAGACCTCCATGCAAGCTAAATACATATTAGAAGTGTTCTTGGTAAGCAGAAATCAGACCATGAGCAGTTATAGTGTGGAAATATACCATAATAATCCACTAGTCAATAACATGCAGTTTGATTACCTATCACCCTCCACCAAGAGCTCCATGGTTCTGCTCTTTCTTCCTGACAAACTCAGAAGAGTTGTCTATGTTGCTGTCTCTGCAGTCTCCCCAGTCTTCCATTATCTCTTGAACCCACTCCAATTAGGACTCCATGTTGTTAAATCTCATGGCAAATTTTCATTCCACCCTTGCTTGAACTTTCAGCAGCTTGGCATCCTCCTCCTTAAAACATTCCTTCTCTAATCCCAGCACTTTGGGAGGTTGAGGCGGGCGGATCACGAGGTCAGGAGATTGAGGCCATCCTGGCGAACACGGTGAAACCCCGTCTCTACTAAAAATAAAAAAAAAATTAGCCGGGCATGGTGGTGGGCGCCTGTAGTCCCAGCTACTCGGGAGGCTGAGGCAGGAGAATGGCGTGAACCCGGGAGGCGGAGCTTGCAGTGAGCTAAGATCGCACCACTGCACTCCAGCCTGGGGGACACAGCGAGACTCTGTCTCAAAAAAAAAAAACATTCCTTCTCTGGTTTTTAAGTCATTATGCCCCTGGTCAAGATCCTACCTCAGCATTCCAACTACTATACATTGTTTCTCAATAATTTTTTAAACTTGCATTTTGAAGTAATATTATAATTATAGAAAATGTTCATGAATAGTACAAAAAACTTCTATATACCCTTTATCCAGTCTCACCAACTGCTTACATTTTGCTACAATTTATCACTTTCTCTCTTTCTGTCATTCATGGATTTTCCAGAACCACTGAGAGTAGATTAGGGACCTCAGGCCCTTTTACTTCTTTACTTCTCTGTGGATTTCTGCAGACCCAGGAAAATTCTTCAGCATAATCATAATATTATATCAGTGATGTAATCAAAATCAGAAAATATAACATTGATATGATACCATTATCTATTTTACGTTAAGAAAATTTCTCCATTTTTTCCAAAAATATTCTTTATAATAATTTTGTTTTTCTGGTCAGGGATCCAATCCAGGATCATGACTGCATTTACCTATCATGCTTCCTTTAATCTAGAATTGTTCCTCAGACTATATTTATCATTCATGATAATGACTTTTTAAAGAATACAGGACCATTTTTTGGTAGAATGAGGCTTTCCTCATGATGAGATTTGGGCTTCAATGTCTGGTAGGAGTACATAAGTGATGTTATGTTCTCATCAGTGAATCTCATCAGGTGGCACAAAGCATTGGCTTGTCCCATTATTGGTATATATCATCGCTAATCATTTTGTTAAAGTAATGTCCTTCAAGTTTTCTTCCAATAAAGTTATTACTTTTTCCTTTTCAGTTAATAAATAATTGATGAGAAGATACTTTGAGACTACATATATACCCTACTTCTCATTAAACTTCCAACTTCTAGTTTTAGCATCCATTGATGAGTCTTGCCTTAATCAATTATTACCATCATGGTTGCAAAATGGTGACTTTCTAGTTAGCAATATAAAGATGTGTTTGGGACAGAAATATTATAAAGAAAAGATAATTTTTTATGAGAAAACAATCTTGTATGCTTAATTTTTGTCCTAAAGTAAAATGAACTGGTTATTTTAAAAAGAAAAAACATAGGACAAAACAGAAAGTCCGTGTATGTCATAGATGGTCTGTGTAAGTCATATATATATGTAGGTTTTTTTGTTGTTGTTTTTTGTTGTTGTTGTTTTTTCTTATTCTCTGTGTGTCTATCCTTATGTACATATGGAGAAAAATAGAAAGTTGAACAATTTTAGATTATTAAATATTCTTTAAAACCTGATAGAAAATTGGAGAAACTTGGCTAATTAGCATTGCTTATAGTTAAAGCTCATCTTAATGAAGGTAAAATATGAAAAGTGGTAAAGAAATACATTGGCAGTTTAGCAATTTTTTTCTAATATAGTTAATCATGATGCCAGTTTTAGCATGGAGCCAAATTTCACATAAATGCTTGCACTGCTTTGTTTCACACTCTATTTTTTATTGTGCATAAATAGTACTAGCACTCAAATACTTACTGGTCACACACCTGAAGTAAATTTCTTAATTGTACAAAATGTATAGTGATGTTGGTGGACTTAAAAACCTGAATTCATGTATCAGGAACAAAATATTCATCATACGTATTTGTTGGCTCTGGTTAATGCTGCAGCCTCCAAGGTAAACTGAGTAGGAGAAAAATTGGAGATTGGCTTCCCATATATTTGTTTTTGCTTTTAATTTCCATTTCTTTTTTTTTAAGGTGAGATAATATTGTGGTTATATTATTAGTAGTAGTATTGCTTTATTTCTTTAAAAAAAAAACAGGATACATGTGCAAAACATGCAGGTTTGTTACATAGGTATATGTGTGCCATGGTGATTTACTGTACCTATTGAGTCGTCCTCTAAGTTCCCTCCTCTCTCTCCCCACCCCTCAACAGGCCCTGGTGTGTGTTGTTCCCCTCTCTGTGTCCATGGGTTCTCAATGTTCAGCTCCTATTTATGAGTGAGAACATGCAGTGTTTGGTTTTCTGTTCTTGTGTTAGTTTGCTGAGGATGATGGCTTCCAGCTTCATCCATGTCCTTGCACAGACATGATCTCATTCCTTTATATGTGGATGCATTGTATTCCATGGTGTATATGTACCATATTTTCTTTATCCAGTATATCATTGATGGGCATTTTGGTTGGTTCTATGTTTTTGTCATTGTAAATAGTCCTGCAATAAACATACATGTGCACGTGTCTTTATAGTAGAATGATTTATAATCCTTTGGGTATATACCCAGTAATCAGATTGCTGGGTCAAATGGTATTTCTAGTTTTAGATCCTTGAGGAATTGCCATACTGTCTTCCACAATGGCTGAAGTAATTAACATTCCCACCAACAGTGCAAAAGCATTCCTATTTCTCCACAGCCTTGCCAGCATCTATTGTTTCCTGATTTTTTAATAATCACCATTCTAACTGGCTTGAGATGGTATCTTACTGAGGTTTTGATTTGCTTTTCTCTGTGGATCAGTGATGATGAACTTTTTCATATGTTTGTTGGCCACACAAATGTTTTCTTTTGAGAAGTGTCTGTTCATATCCTTTGCCCAGTTTTTGATGGGGTTATTTTCTTCTTGCACATATGTTTAAGTTCCTTGTAAATTCTGGATATTAGACCTTTGTCAGATGGATAGATTGCAAAAATTTTCTCCCATTCTGTGGTTGCCTGTTCACGCTGATGATATTTTCTTTTGCTGTGCAGAAGCTCTTTAGTTTCATTAGATGTCATTTGTCAATTTTGGCTTTTGTTGCAATTGCTTTAGGTGTATTAGTCATGAAGTCTTTGCCCATGCCTATGTCCTGAATGCTATTGTCTAGGTTTTCCTCTAGGGTTTTTATGATTTTGGGTTTTACATTAAGTCTTTAATCCATCTTGAATTAATTTTTGTATAAGGTGTAAGGAAGTGGTCCAGTTTCAGTTTTCTATATATGGCTAGCCAGTTTTCCCAGCACCATTTACTGAATAGGAGATCATTTGCCCATTGCTTGTTTTTGTCAGGTTTGTCAAAGATGAAATGGTTGTAGATTTGTTGTGTTATCTCTGAGGTCTCTGCTCTGCTCCATTGGTCTATATGTCTGTTTTGGTACTAGTACCATGCTGTTTTGGTTATGTAGCCTCGTAGTATACTTTGAAGTCCGGTAGCGTGATCCCTCCAGCTTTGATCTTTTACTTAGGATTATCTTGGCTATATGAGGTCTTCTTTGATTCCATATGAAATTTAGATAGATTTTTCTAATTACTTGAAGAATGTCAATGGTAGTTTGATGGGAATAGCATTGAATCCACAAATTACTTTGAGCAGTATGTCCATTTTCACGATATTGATTTCATTTCTTTGCTGTTTGTTCTCCTTTGGGCTTTACTCATATATAAACATATAATACCACTGATGTTTTTTAGTTTCTAATAAAAGGCTTGTATTTGGTTCTATGAATAGCCAGATGCATTTCCAAAGTTCATTATTTTCTCGATTTATCTAAAGTTCCTGAGCTACCTTTGTCAAGCCTGCAAAAGTTGATAGAGCACAACAGCCATAGAAAATTTGGTTGGCTTTTGTTCCCTCTGATGATCTAGAGAGCTATAATAGCTTTACATTTCCTGGAAATAAAATAAAATAAAAGACTTATTTTTATAAGTTCTGAGCAAAAATAGTACATTATTATTTTGTTATTTGGAAAGGTAACTAAGAGGAGAAATGTTTACATAGTGCTTGTTTCCAAGATAATTTAATTCAATTCATAACTTGAGTGGTTTCAGATCTTTTCCTTCAGGTAATGAAGAAAAACTGTGATTTGGGTACAAAGTTTTCATGTTCAGAAATGATTAGCCTTGTCCTTAAGGAAATTATATTGACTAGGATTTCTCTCAAACTACTTTAGTTGTGTTTATCATTATTAAGATTAAGTGAAATTCACTTGAATTAAGTAGTAATTTTTAAAAGTGAGACTTTCTCATGATTTTTGATCCCAAGCCTTTTATCACTATTAGGTTTTCATGTGTATACTTGAAAATAAAATACGTACAAGTGTAGCACTGGTTTGAAGATTCTAATGGTGAAAGCTGCCTAATCAGTTGTCAGTACTGTATCTAGAAGCCAATCTATTTTGGAAGTGTGTGATGATGCTCTTATAAAATAGCTGAAAAGACATTATTGTGTGCTTGTTCTTACTTTGTCCTTGTTGAACAGTATTTCAGTGAAAGGAGGTTATTTATCCTCATACTGAATTTCCAAAACTGATGTTTGCATTTACCTTTATTTGATGGAGAGAAAAGTTAATTGTCTTACTTTGATAAGTTTGATATATGACCTATCACAATTTTTTAATGCATTTGGTCACAGTTCTGTCACTGGAATGCTAGCAATTAGACATGTGCAAGGAGTAACCTAACAACTTTAATACAATGATTCAAGTGCTGATTAGACACTAACTCAGTGTTTTATGACATATTAGAGAAAAATGATAGGACTTTCTGCTGTATACATGTCCTGTTAACTAATCCTTGTGCTGTTAAGTGACAGAGCTCTGGCTGTAAAAGAGGTACTGATTCCCCTAAATCTTGAGCCTTGATACTAGTCAAAGCCTCCTCTTTAGAACCAGGAGAAGATGACAATCAAAATGAACTACTTTTGTAAAACACAGGCCAAAAATTAAATATATTCAATCCCTCTAGGCCCACGGACAAAATGAACTGCTTTTGTAAAACACAGGCCAAAAATTAAACATATTCAGTCCCTCTAGGCCCACGGACTATTGTGGAAAAGGTGGGCATGTGAGATTGTAAGGGCTGATTCTCAGGGATAAAATTAGAGTTTTTCTATAAATTAAACATTAATGTAGAAATTGATACTCCCAGTCTTAAAACCTGAGAAAGCTGCATTTGTCTTATCTGAGTTCTTTTCTCAGGAAACCAACCATCAGGTCTCCTGATGTATCAAGGAAACTTACCAGATCATGACACTTGGACAATGTGATGCTAGGCCTCTCGCCTATCATGAATACCTATCCTATCACCTGCTTTCTGCTGACCAGTTCCTCTTCCTTACCCCTCCCTAATTCCTGCCTTCCCACACATGGTTACATTTCTTCCCTGCTATATAAAACCCTGTTTTTAGCCAAGCAAGCAGACAAATTAGAGATTGATCTCTCATCTCCTCGGCTACTGTACCTGATTAAAGCTTTCTTCCCTGGTGATACTCATCATCTCAGTGATTGGCTTTCCACGCAGTGAGCAACAGGACCTAGACCAAACTGCTGGCATTTCAGTAACAATACATAGTAGGAATACAATAAATATTTATCAAATGAATAAATTAAATGTTGGAAGAATTATTCTAATATGGCTTTATGCATCCCTCTCTGGAGATACCTTGCTAATAAGTCCAAAACTCCCGGTGTTTGCTGGTGTCTTCTCTCCCAAGACATGTGGCACTACCAAAATGATTCTCCTTTTGTGCTTCTTCTGGCCCACAAATTCTCACCCCACTTCCTGAAGGTAGGACATGCTATTTATCTCTAGACTTTCTAGTATATTTAGTCAGATTATGTTTTTTTTCTTGCTTGCCTGGGAGTCATTTGCTCTATAAAATGTTTGGTCATCTATGCTCTGATCCACTGTGATTTCACACTTTAACTCTCAAAAGCCAACTTTGATGCCTCTTTCCCAAGTTCTTGGTGACACCCCAGTATTGCCCCCTGTTCTCAAAGTCAAAATTGTCTCTTGTGAATTCTGCTTACAGAACCATTTGTCACTTAGAAGAATATGGCCAATTTTTCTTGTACACACAGCAGTTCAGATTCAGAATTTTGTTAAGTTTTATTACATAACATCTAATGAGAATATCAGTCTTAATATTTGGGTTTATAACATGCAGAAGCAAGTTTATAAATATTCTTGGTCATAAGTCAGTTTATATTAATATAAATGGAACAATTACTTGCACTTGTGCCAATTTTTATACTGTATATCACATACACTCATGTTTGTACGTAAGCCTCTAAAAACATGAAACGTGAAAAAGAGTAAAGTTTTCATATTTATAGATTAAGAAATCGGGCCGGGCGCGGTGGCTCAAGCCTGTAATCCCAGTACTTTGGGAGGCCGAGGCGGGTGGATCACGAAGTCAGGAGATCGAGACCATCCTGGCTAACATGGTGAAACCCCGTCTCTACTAAAAATACAAAAAAAAACTAGCCGGGCGTGGTGGCGGGCGCCTGTAGTCCCAGCTACTTGGAGGCTGAGGCAGGAGAATGGCGTAAACCCGGGAGGCGGAGCTTGCAGTGAGCCGAGATCGCGCCACTGCACTCCAGCCTGGGTGACACAGCGAGGCTCCGTCTCAAAAAAAAAAAAAAAAAAAAAAAAAAAAAGAAATCGAAGCATGGCAGGTGTAAGTAATTATTGCCAAGATCATTCAAACAGGACTATAAGTAAAAGATCTACATATGTTCAAACCCAGGTTCATCAAACTTCAAATCCTGTTATTTTGCTGCTATATCACATTATTTCCTCCTACATGATGAGGATAGAGCCATGGCTTTTTTTGTGTGTGACTATAAGCTCTCCAACAGCCCAGCAGATATTCTTGGTGCAAAGTTGCTTTCTTGTGAGTGGCTTTAGCAAGTGCCTGGATTCTTATTATGACTGATAGGTCCTTCTTTTTCTATGCCAAACAAAACCTGTAATATCTATAAACTTCAAATCTGCCTATAATTCTGGGCAAGTTGAATTTTTACCAACATCTATTCTTTTTTGTAATAGTTTGATACAGGAAATGGTGCTAAACTGGGGGTAATTTTACTCTCTAGGAGTTATTTGGCAATGTTTGAAGGCATTTTTGGTTGTCACAAGTGTGGAAGTACTACCATCTCTTCATAATACTGTATATATCTTAATAAAAAACAAAGATGATACTAGATATCTTACAATACATACAACAATCCTTCTCCACGAAGAATTATATGGCCAAAAATACCACTTGTACTGACGTTGAAAAACCCTGATGAGTGGAAATCATAATAATACAAAAAGTCCAGATAGGATTTGAAGTTCAGACTCTTGTTTACTAGCTTTCCTGAACATCAATTATATGTACACAAAATAGGAATAGTAATATGTACCTCATATAGAGTATTGCAAGGATTAAATGAGATGTTATAATAAAAAACTACTTCTTGATATGGGAAACACTCCTGACATATATTTTCTATTGCTCTTATTAGTATTGTTGTATTCTTTTGACCTTTATGCCAAACAAGTGAATTTTTCAGTTTTTCCTTGAGAAATATGTATTAGCCTTGCCTTCTCACAAACACTGCTTCCTCAGTCTAGGGAAAAGTGAATTTGGGTGGTTAGCAAGAGTACTTTTTCTTCTTTCATACCACACCATGTCTGCTCTGAAAATTGAGCATCTGTGATCACTTTACACTTTTTCTGATCCTTTCTGCGAATGAGCAGATTGATTTTTAAGCTTATCCTGTTGACATTTTCAGTTCCTAGGAAGTAAGACATTTGTTTTGCTCTAAGCTTTGTCCCTGTGGATAACTCTACCCCAACGGCACCCATCTTTTAGGGATTTCAACAATCCCCTAAATAAACCCAAGTCCATCTGCTGAAGGACCAAAAAAGAGTCAGAAGTGTGATTAAAGGAAATTGAGCCTTTTGGTCTCACCATTCCCTCTGGATTTTCTTCTTGTTTGGTTTTCACGAACCTCTAAATTTGCCAGGGAACAAATACTGTTTCCTGCAGGCTGATGTGTGTATTCTCATTAACATGAGGAATGGGCAAAAGGTGTTGGATAAAGGAGTCAACGACTAGACTGTGGGAGGATGAGCTACAGTGAAGGAGAAGAGAGTATTTTTGCCTAGTGGATTTTTAAAGCCTTTTTTCACTAGTACCCTTTAATGTGTGGGAAATCACATTTGCCATATGGGAAGGTTGTTTGGTGGAAAAAGAGCTTTAGCTCAGGTTTAGGCACTACTAAATTTCTCCTCTGGTTCAGGCCTGGTGTAACTGCACTGTCTGAGCGGCCATTAGTTTCTCCATCCATATTATGAGGACAATAATATATTCATAGGGTAATTTTGAGCATTATAGCCACTGACCTGCAAGGCCTTGACACAGAGCAAGCACTCAATGTGTATTGCTACTATGTTACCTTTTCAACATTCTTCTTTGAGTTTCACCGGCTGTAGCCTTCTTTGGGAAAAGAAATACCTGATATGCTCCAATGCAGATATTTTAGCTGTATTTGTAATTAAACTTTTAATTTTAAGATAATTATAGATTCAGTTATAGTTTTAAGAAATAGTATCATGAGATCCCATATGCCCTTTATCCAGTTTTCCACAATGGTAACATCTTGCAAAACTATAGTATAATATCACAAGTAGGATACTGATATTGATGTAACCAAAATGCAGAACATTTCTATCACTACAAGGCTCTCTCATGTTGCCCTGTCATGGTCACCCCCACATCCTTCCCACCTTCATCCTCTCCCTAACCCCTGGGAACCACTAAGTGTTCCTCATATCCATCGTGTCTTCATTTCAGCAATGCTACATAAATTGAATAATACACAGTGTATGATCTATAAAGTTGTTGTGTATATCAATAGTCAGTTTCTTTTTACTTCTGAGTAGTATTCCATGGTATGGTTTAGCCATTCACTTTTTGTTGCTTACATTTTGAGGCTACTATTAATAAAAACACTATAAATATTCCTGAACAGGTTTTTATTTGAACATACATCTTTATTTCTCTGGAATAAATGCCCCAGAGTGGAATTTCTGACTTATATGGTAATTGCATGTTTCGTTTTTTAAGGAAAATGACAAATGATTTTCCATAGTGGCTGTACCATTTTGCATTCTCACCAACAATGTTTGACTGATCCAGTTTCTCCAAATCCTCAGCAGCATTTGGTATTGCCACTATTTTTTTCAGCTTTACTGAGATATAATTAACAACTACTATTTGTATTTCAAGGTATACAACATGATGTTTTGATATATGTATACATTGTAAAATGATTATCACAATCAAAGTAATTAACATATCCACACCTCACATGGTTACCTGTTTTTGTGGGCAAGAATGCTTAAGATCTACTCTCTTAGCAAATTTCATATATAATGCATTATTATTACTATAGCGATCACACTGTACATTATGTCTCAGAATTCATTCATCTTGTAACTCTCAGTTTGTACCCTTTGACCAATATTTCCCATTTTTCCCTACCTTTGACCCCTGATAACCACTCTTCTGCCCTCTGTTTCTATGAGCTTGACTTTTTCTATAATGTGTATTAATGAGATCATGAAGTATTTGTAAAGAAAAGTACAAATACAAAAGCTGTTTGGTTTCTTTCACTTAGCATAATATCCTCTAGATGATGCTAGGTAATGGTAGATATCCTACTTACTACATCCATGTTGTAGTAAATAGGATATTCTTCTATATAGATTAATAATATTTATCTATTCAATTTACTTTATCTGTCATCTGTTGATGGATATATAGGTTGTTTCCATACCATGGCTATTGTGAATAATGCTGCAGTGAACACAGGATTGCAGTTCTCTTAGAGACAGTCATGTTATTTCCTTGGGATATATACTCAGAAGTGGAATTGGTGGATTATATGGCAGTTCTGTTTTTAACCTTTTCTTTTTTTTTTTTTTTGTAGCTGTGAGGGCCATGTTGGGTTGAGCCTGGTTAAGAGAAGCAGGGCTTCAAGCCCCCTCCTTTCACTCAGGCATTACTGAGTTGACAGCTAGGAGCATTACCAAGTGATGGAAATTGTTATTTTCTTTTCTTGTGTGACCTGTGAAGTTGAATTCAAGGGAATTAAATTTGCACGTTAAGGGACTCTGCTGTATAAACCTTTGGGAATTTCTGAGAAATCGTAGACTAGAACAGCATGGCTTGACTCAAATAAGTGAGGAACCTCTTCAGAGGAGTTTCACATAAAAATGTCTTTCCTGTTTCTCAAATGTAATAACTTGGGAAGCAGGAGCTAGGAATGTCTTCTACTTTAAGATCTCGCTGACCTGACATGGGGCTGACTCAGCTCTTATCAGTCAGGCCATTTCTTCATAGTCTTATATAAGGCTATAATTCATTCATTCAACAAATATTTAATGAACACCTACTATGTGGCAGGTAGTGTGCAGGGCACTGGGCCATCCTGGGTCAATGATTGATATTTTTGTTATTATACTTTAAGTCCTGGGATACTTGTGCACAACGTGCAAATTTGTTACATAGGTATACACGTGCCACGGTGGTTTGCTGCACCCATCAACCCGTCATCTACATTAGGTATTTCTCCTAATGCTATCCCTCCCCTAGACCTCACACCCCAACAGGCCCGGTGTGTGATATTCCCCTCCCTGTGCCCATATGTCCTCATTGTTAAACTCCCACTTATGAGTGAGGACATGCTGTATTTGGTTTTCTGTTTTTTGAGGAACTTCTATACTGTTTTCGACAGTTAGTATACCAATTTACATTCCTACCAACAGCATATAAAGGTTCTGTTTTCTCCACATCCTCACCAACATTTGTTATATTTTGACTTTGAGATAATAGCCATCCCAACAGGTGGGAGGTGATATTTTATTGCCAACACAGAGATTTTTTCTTTTTCTTTTTCTTTTTTTTTTTTTTTAGATGTAGTCTTCCTCTGTCACCCAGGCTGGAGTGTAGTGGCACAATCTTGGCTCATTACAACCTCCGCCTCCTGGGTCCAAGCGATTCTCCTGCCTCAGCCTCCCCAAGTAGCTGCAACTACAGGTGCGTGCCATCACGTCCAGCTAATTTTTTTTTTTTCTGTATTTTTAGTAGAGACGAGTTTTCACCATGTTGGCCAGGCTGGTCTCAAACTCTTGATCTCAGGTGATCCACCCACCTCGGCCTCCCAAAGTGTTGGGATTACAGGCATGAGTCACCATGTCTGGCCAACACAGAGATTTTATTGAAAAGTTCAAACCACCTAAAATCTGATTTCTCAAAGTTTTTTTTTATTTGTTGTTTTTTATGGGGGGGTGTCAGAGTTCTCTGACACAAAAAACAAAATGATTTTTCTATTGTTACTTTTCAAGTAACTCTAAAAATTTTTTATTTATGGGTACACATAGGTGTATATATTCATATACATGAGATGTTTTGATACAGGCAAGCAACGTGTAATAATCACATTAAAATTAACTCTTTTTATGTGCAAACATTTTAAAAAGGAAATGTGCCCAATCCAGAACATTCCTCTATGTTCTACTCTAGAAATGAATCTTAAGCATGCATTAAGCATATATTGTGTATTGGAGTCCAGATACCTCTGAGAGTTCATATACATATATATGTGTGTATATATACATATATGTGTGTGTGTGTATATGTGCGTGTGTGTGTATAAAATAAGACCTATATTTTTAAAATAAAGAGATAAAAGTCTCCGTGCATCTGAAATTGAACAGAAACTCAGAAAAATCAAGGGCTAAGGCTACATGCCTGTTTGGCTTCAGGCTCAGAAACATGCAGTGGTCACTGAGTTGACTCCTAAGGGGTATCAGGGGCTGAAACAGGACCATCAAGCCCATACCTAGATTTCTCAACAAGTACACCATTTTTCTTGAACTTTTTTTTTTTTTTTTGAGACGAAGTCTCACTCTATCACTCTTTTGCCTAGGCTGGAGTGCATTTTTCTTGAACCATTTTGCTGCTACCCTACTTGTCCTTAATTTCTGTCTTACTGAAACAGTACTCTCTCAGTCTTTGTATGCTAATGAAACAGCCATTAATGATTCCTGAGTAAATTGTCTTATTTTCTGGTTGTTTCCTCACACACTCATATCCACACTCTCATGCACATATGCTCGCCCCCTCTCTCTCTCTTTCAATCCTGTGCGTGTATGCGCATGTGCAAGTGCACACACACCCACACACACACACAAACACACACACCCCTTTAGGTGGGAAGCCATTTCTGTTGGCCCTTTTTTGTGCTATGTAAACTAAGACCATATTTCTTGACAACCCTCCAAGCACTGCCTGCACTATTAATCCAAATTTACAATAAATTTATAATAAACAACATAAAACTGTTACATATCAAATCTAATGGAATGCTGATAAAACATTGGTTAGAAATAAATTTTAGACAAAATGCATTTGTATTAATAACAACAGATATTAAAACAAATTGGCTACAGAAGCTATTAAAAGAGAAATAGATTTTAAAGAAAGTAAATTAAGGAACAGAAAAAAACAAGAGCAGACAATAATGAAATAGAAAAAAATACATACAGGAGCAACAGAATGTTTCTTTAAAAGACTAATAAAATAAATAATTATTTATCAAGGCACTGAGGTGAATGCTTTATATTACATTAATTCGTTTAATTTTCACAGCAACCCTATAGGGTAGGTACTATCAAGAAATAGCAAAAAGAAACATTAACATCAAGAGGAGAAGGAGAACATGGCTATGAATACAGCAGAGATTTTATAAATCAGTGGTAGGTTCTGAGGACAACTTTTTGCCAATAAATTGAAAACCTGTCTTTGTCAATTACAAAAAGTAACTTAAGAAGAAAAGAACTAAATAATGCAATACATGTTTTTTTAAAACTGGAACTATAAATTTAATATTCCTCCCTCAAAAAAAAAATTGTAAGTTCAGGCAATTTTACAGGATCATTTTGTTAACCATCAAATCCTTTTTTTATGTAAAACAGTTTTACATAATAGATTTAGGGAGTGGGTTAACAAATTAATTTTGAGAAACTGGTATTGCTTTGAAAATAAGACCTGATAGAGAATTCAGGAAAAACCCAAATTATAGACAATCTCATGTAGTAACACAGGTGCAAAAATCCTAAATATAACTTTTGTAAATCAAATCCATCAGTGTTAATAAATACATTGTAACCAAGGAGGACTCATCACAAGAATTCAAGAATAATTCAACCTCAGAAGATACTGCAGTGCAATTTACACGTTGACAAATGAACACTTTTCTGAGAAAAGGAATTTATAAACAGTAAAACTTAAAACATTTCCATTAGTCATGAATAAAACAATGTTGCTCATCATTACATCATTACCCATCACTCATCATTATCCACCATTGTGCTGAATTCTTAGCCAAGGCAAGGCTACCAGAAAAATAATAAATACATAAGAATTGCTAAAAGACAACGAAACGTTAATTATTTATGTAGAGCATGTTTATCAATAAAGAAGATATATGATAATCTCTAAACAATTAGAAGTCACAATAAAATTGAACAAAATGACTAGATACAAAATTAATGTATAAAAATCAAAAGGAATATACATATTTTAATTGTATATTAAATATACAATTTTAATATATTAAATATATAAAAATAAACCAATAATTAATTAAAATTTATAATAGAAAATTATACTAATTGTACTAGCAACAAAAATTATAATATACCTAGGAAAAGACTGTGTAAAATATACAAGTAAGCCCTGTTTTTATTTCCTGGGACTACCTTAATAAAGTAGCATTAACTGCGTGGCTTAAAACAATAGAAATTTATTGTCTCAAAGATCTGGCGACTAGAAGTCAGAAATCAAGATGGGGGCAGGGCTATAATCCCTCCATATCCTCTAGAGAAGGATCCTTCCTTGCCTCCTTCAGTTTCTGATAGCCTCAGGTGTTCCTCGCTTATAGATCCATTATGCCAATTTCTCCTTGCACCTTCCCATGGTGTTCTTTCTTGCTTTGTCTCCATGTCTTCACGTGGCCTTCCTCTTATATGGACGCCTGTCATATTGGATTAGGGGCCCAGCCTACTCCAGGGCAACTTCATTTTAACTAATTACATCTGTAATGACTCTGGTTCCAAATAATGTCATATTCTGGGGTACTAAGGGTTAGGACTTATGCATACCTGTTGGAGGACATAATCCAACCCATAACAATCTCAAAGTTCAAGGCATTATTTAAGGACACAGAAGGCCCATATCATTGTTCAAAAGTCAAAGACCATTAGGATAACAGACGTGTTGTCAAACTGACAAACTGACCTGTTGTCAATTTTAAAGATTATTTGATGCAGCAAGGAAAACTGCATGCCATCGGGAACAATGAGGCATCTCAGTAAGAAAAGGGTGTTTTTGTTTGTTTGTTTGTTTGTTTTAATTGAAACTCCAGCTTGTATTAAATGACTTGGGGGAGGGCATAAAGAAGTGAGAATTTTCTCTGGATGATGTAAGAAAAGACTTGGGAAAGCAGAGGTGGGAGTGGTTAGGGGGGTCACTGGTGATCTTAACAATTTTTGTCTAAGGTATGAGGAACAGAGGCTAATTCTGCAACTTGCAAAGAAGTAACATACACACATGTTAGCTGGGAAAGGGGATGTTTGGTTACTTTTGTGATTTGCATGTGTTGATCTATGTCATTAGGTAATGGCATTATTTTTGCCTCCCTCCATCACAGTCTCAATGACCTCAGTTGATGGGGTTCTGTAACATTATATTCACCGCCATCTAGCTGTCACTAACCAGTCACTAGCTGACATCTGCTAAGTGTGCTTTTCATCGTACCTAAATAATTGATGAAATTCACCATGATTATGAGTGGAAATATAAAGATGTTCAATCCACTCAAACAAATTAATGAAATCATTTTATGGTGTAAGAAGATATGGCAAATTTGAAAGTAAACACTCCTGGCTAAAGGCATTAATATTTTCAGAAAGATAAACAATTTATCTATGGAACAAACTTAGTCTGCAATCTATAACTAAGGTGACCACACATTCTATTCTGCTTGAAACAGTTTTGGCTTCTACCCATTGTCCCACCTTCCAATCTGACTAGTATTCTTTCCCAGATTTTTTACCAAACTATTAAATTAAATTTAAAATAAACCAGAATTGGTTTGGTAACCCTCTACTGTGTACCTCTAGCTTCTACCATAGTTTCATCTAGTAGTGTGTGGTATGTATGTGCAGTGAATTAGTTTTCATTCAACATAGGGTTAATTTACAAAATCAGTCATCAAAATCTGTCTTTTCCTGAGTAATGCAACTTACACCTTCTATTCCAGTTAAAATGGCTTTCATAAAAAAGGGGATAACGAATGCTGACAAGAATGTGCAGAAAGGGAACCCTAGGACATTGTTGGTGGGAATGTGAATTAGTAAAGCCACTGTGGAAAACTCTATGGAAGTTCCTCAAAAAAGGACACCCTGCAGAGCATTCAATGATAAAACAGTGTGTGGTAACAAATGCAGCTAGAGAAAGCAAACTTTTAGTCACCAGCTACAAGGAGGAAAGTATTTCATGCTGCTGTTCTTGCCAGTCACATGGTGTACCACACAGTTGTGCTGTAGCCCTGCCATAGTTTGGAAGATCCACAGAGCTCCCAGACCTCAAGTTGCTAGAGTCAGTAGGAAACAAGGGAAATTACAGGTTAGTTGTATTTGAAATTTGTGTGGGAAATGGAGGCTCAGCAGGCAGCCATAAAGTGTAGAGAATAATCTTAATGTGACTGCAGAGTGGCTTTAAAATTGACACCTATGTTGGTAACACATTTTTCCCCTTTCCCCATTTATGTATTCATTTATTTGTACTTTTATGGATTCATGAATTATTTTCCTCTTTGAGTTGAAAATCCAATAATATTAGTAGAGTTCATTCTAGCTCCCATTTGCTTATTTGTAACATCTCAGAAAGTGAGAAACTTAGCTGTCATTATCTGCAATATATTTCTTTGTTCAAGTCTAGTATACACGTAAAGTACTTAATAGTTTCAGAATTGTCAACTCATATCTTGTTTGGTAACATTTTAATTTTTCAACCAACACTTATTAGCAGATATGAACTAAAAAAAACTACATTCAATTAAAAATTAAGGGCTGAATTTGTTTCACAAAAGATTAATAATAACATTTTCTAGCAGTTATTTTAAGGAGATTGCACCCAAAGATGACTTAAAATGTGAAAATTTAAAAGATATCTAAGTATAATTCTGAGAAGCTTGACTTTCATTTAGATCAATTACTAAATGGGTTTTCGCTTATTTTCAAGTTGTTTTAATTATTATCATTTTTATTATTATACTTTAAGTTCTGGGGTACATGTGCCGAAGGTATAGGTTTGTTGTGCAGATATACATGTCCCATGGTGGTTTGCTGCACCCATCAACCTGTCATCTCCATTAGGTATTTCTCCTACTGCTATCCCTCCCCTAGCCTCCCAGCCCCCGACAGACCCTGGTGTGTAATATTCCCCTCCCTTTGTCCATGTGTTCTCATTCTGCAACTCCCACTTATGATTGAGAATATGTGGTGTTTGGTTTTCGGTTCCTGTGTTATTTTGCTGAGAATGATGGTTTCCAGCTTCATCCATGTCCCTACAAAGACATGAACTCACCCTTTTTATGGCTGCATAGTATTCCATGGTGTATATGTGCCACATTTTCTTTATCCAGTCTGTCATTGATGGGTATTTGGGTTGGTTCCAAGTCTTTGCTGTTGTGAACAGTGCTGCAATAAACATACATGTACATGTCTTTATAGTAGAATGATTTATAATATTTGGGTATATAACCAGTAATGGGATTGTTGGGTCAAATGGTATTTCTAGTTCTAGATCCTTGAGGAATTGCCATACTGTCTTCCACAATGGTTAAACTAATTTACACTCCCACCAACAGGGTAAAAGCATTCGTATTTCTCCACATCCTCTTTAGCATCTGTTGTTTCCTGACCTTTTAATGATCGCCATTCTAACTGGTGTGAGATGGTATCTCATTGTGGTTTTGATTTGCATTTGTCTAATGATGAGTGATGATGAGTTTTTCTCCCCCATATGTTTCTTGGTCACATAAATGTCATCTTTTGAAAAGTGTCTGTTCATATCGTTTGCCCACATTTGATGGGGTTGTTTGTTTTTTGTAAATCTGTTTAAGTTCTTTGTAGATTCTGGATATTAGTCCTTTGTCAGATGGATAGATTGCAAAAATTTTCTCCTATTCTGTAGGTTGCCTGCTCACTCTGATGATAGTTTCTTTTGCTGCGCAGAAGCTCTTTAGTTTAATTAGATCCCATTTGTCAATTTTGGCTTTTGTTGCCAATGCTTTTGGTGTTTTAGTCATGAAGTCTTTGCCCATGTCCTGAATGGTACTGTCTAGGTTTTCTACTAGGGTTTCTATGGTTTTAGGTCTTATGTTTAAGACTTTAATCCATCTTGAGTTAATTTCTGCATAAGATGTAAGGAAAGGATCTAGTTTCAGTTTTCTGCATATGGCTAGCCAGTTTTCTCAGCACCGTTTATTAAGTAGGGAATCCATTCCCCATTGCTTGTTTTTGTCAGGTTTCTCAAAAATTAGGGTCGTAGATGTGTGGTGTTATTTCTGAGGACTCTGTTCTGTTCCATTGGTCTATACATCTGTTTTGGTAACAGTACCATGCTGTTTTGGTTACTGTAGACTTGTAGTATAGTTTGAAGTCAGGTCGCATGATGCCTCCAGCTTTGTTCTTTTTGCTTAGGACTGTCTTGGCTATGTGGGCTCTCTTTTGGTTCCATATGAAATTTACAATAGTTTTTTCCAATCTGTGAAGTAAGTAAATGGTAGCTTGATGGGGATAGCATTGAATCTATATATTATTCTGGGCAGTATGGGCATTTTCACAATATTTATTCTTCCTGTCAATGAGCATGGAATGCTTTTCCATTTGTTTGTGTCCTCTTAATTCTTTGGGCAGTAGTTTGTAGTTCTCCTTGAAGAGGTCTTTCATATCCCTTGTAAATTGTATTCCTAGGTATTTTATCCTCTTTGTAGCAATTGTGAATGGGAGTTCACTCATGATTTGACTCTCTGTTTGTCTGTTATTGGGGTACAAAAATGCTTGTGATTTTTGCACATTGATTTTCTATCCTGAGACTTTACTGAAGTTGCTTATCAGCTTAAGGAGATTTGGGCTGAGACAAGGGGGTTTTCTAAATATACAATCAAGTCATCTGTAAACAGAGAAAATTTAACTTTCTGTTATCCTATTTGAAAATCCTTTATTTCTTTCTCTTGCCTGATTGCTCTGGCCAGAACTTCCAATACTATGTTGAACAGGAGTGGTGAGAGAGGGCATCCTTGTCTTGTGCCAGTTTTCAAAGGGAATGCTTCCAGCTTTTGCCCATTCAGTATGATATTGGTTGTGTGTTTGTCATAAATAACTGTCATTATTTTGAGATACGTTCCATCAATACCTAGTTTATTGACAGTTTTTGGCATGAAGGGGTGTTGAATTTTGTTGAAGGCCTTTTCTGCATCTATTGAGATAATCATGTGGTTTTTGTCATACGTTCTGTTTAGGTGATGGATTACATTTATTGATTTGCGTACGTTGAACCAGTCTTGCATCCCAGGGATAAAGTCAACTTGATTGTGGTGGATAAGCTTTTTGATGTGTTGCTGGATTCAGTTTGCCAGTATTTTATTGAGGATTTTCGCATCAATGTTCATCAGGGATATTGGCTTGAGATTTTCTTTTTTTGTTGTGTCTCTGCCAGGTTTTGGCATCAGGATGACACTGGCCTCATAAAATGAGTTAGGGAGGATTTGCTCTTTTTCTATTGTTTGGAATAGTTACCAGCTCCCTTTTGTAACTCTGGTAGAATTCAACTATGAATCCATCTGGTCCTAGACTTTTTTTGATTGGTAGGCTATTAATTGCTGCCTAAATTTCAGAACTTGTTTTTGGTCTATTCAGGAATTTGACTTCTTCCTGGTTTAGTCTTGGAAGGGTGTATGTGTCCAGGAATTTATCCACTTCTAGATTTTCTAGTTTATTTGTGTAGATGTGTTTATAGTATTCTCTGATGATAGTTTGTCTTTCTGTGAGATCAGTGGTGATATCCCCTTTATCATTTTTTATTGCTTCTATTTGATTTTTCTCTCTTTTCTTCTTTATTAGTCTGGCAAGCAGTCCATCTATTTTGTTAATCTTTTCAAAAATCCAGCTCCTGGATTCAATGATTTTTTGAAGGGTTTTTGTGTCTCTACCTCCTTCAGTTCTGCACTGATCTTAGTTATTTCTTGTCTTCTGCTAGCCTTTGAAATTGTTTGCCTTGCTTCTATAGTTCTTTTAATTGTGATGTTAAAGTATCGATTTTAGATCTTTCCTGTTTTCTCTAATAGGCATTTAGTGCTATAAATGTCCCTCTAAACACTGCTTTAGCTATGTCCCAGAGATTCTTATGTTGTGTCTTCATTCTCATTGGTTTCAAAAACTTATCTATTTCTGCCTTAATTTTGTTACTTACCTAGTACTTATTCAGCAGCAGGTTGATCACTTTCCATGTAGTTGTGTGGTTTTGAGTGAGCTTCTTAATCCTGAGTTCTAATTTGATTGCATTGTGGTCTGGGACTTTTTGTTTAGATCTCCGTGCTTGTGCATTTGCTGGGGAGTGTTTTACTTCCAATTATGTGGTCAATTTTAGAATAAGTGCGATGTGGTGCTGAAAAGAATGTATATTCTGTTGATTTGGGGTGGAAAGATCTGTAGATGTCTATTAGGTCCACTTGGTCCAGAGCTGAGTTCAAGTCCTGAATACACTTGTTAATTTTCTGTTTCATTGATCTATTATCGACAGTAGGGTGTTAAAGTCTCCCAATATTATTGTGTAAGAGTCTAAGTCTCTTTGTAGGTCTCTAAGAACTTGCTTTATGAATCTGGGTGCTCCTGCATTGGGTACATATATATTTAGGATAGTTAGCTCTTCTTGTTGAATTGATCCCTTTACCATTATGTAATGGCCTTCTTTGTCTCTTTTGATCTTTGTTGGTTTAAAGTCTGTTTTATCAGAGAGTAGGATTGCAACCCCTGCTTTTTTTGCTTTCCATTTGCTTAGTAAATCTTCCTCCATCTCTTTATTTTGAGCCTATGTGTGTCTTTGCACGTGAGACGGGTCTCCTGAATACAGTACCACTGATGGGTCTTCACTCTTTTTCCAATTTGCCAGTCTGTGTCTTTTAATTGGGACATTTAGCCCTTTACATTTAAGGTTAATACTGTTATGTGTGAATTTGATCCTGTCATTTTGATGCTAACTGGTTATTTTGTCACTTATTTGATGCAGTTTCTTTATAGTGTCGATGGTCTTTACAATTTGGTATGTTTTTGCAGTGACTGGTTCCGGTTGTTCCTTTCCATGTTCAGTGCTTCCTTCAGGAGCTCTTGTAAGGAAGGCCTGGTGGTAACAAAATCTCTCAGCATTTGCTTGTTTGTAAAGAATTTTACTTCTCCTTTGCTTATGAAGCTTAGTTTGGCTGGATATATGATTCTGGGTTGAAAATTATTTTCTTTAAGAATGTTGAATATTGGTCCCCACTCTCTTCTGGCTTGCAGAGTTTCTCCTGAGAGATCCACTGTTAACCAGATGGGCTTCCCCTTTGTGGGTAACCCGATCTTCCTCTCTGGCTGCCCTTAACATTTTTGCTTCATTTCAACCTTGGTGAATCTGACGATTATGTGTCTTGGGGTTGCTCTTCTCAAGGAGTATCTTTGTGGTGTTCTCTGTATTTCCTGAATCTGAATGTTGGCCTGTCTTGCTAGGTTGGGGAAGTTCTCCTGGATAACAACCTAAAGAGTGTTTTCCAACTTGGTTCCATTCTCCCCGTCACTTTCAGGTACACCAATCAAATGTAGGTTTGGTCTTTTCACATAGTCCCAAGTTTCTTATAGGTTTCTTCATTTCTTTGCATTCTTTTTTCTCTAATCTCGACTTCTTGCTTTATTTCATTAAGTTGATCTTCAATCTCTGATATCCTTTCTTCCGCTTGATCGATTTGGCTGTTGATACTTGTGTATGCTCCACGAAGTTCTTGTGCTGTGTTTTTCAGCTTCATCAGGTCATTTATGCTCTTCTCTAAACTGGTTATTCTAGTTAGCAATTTGTCTAACCTTTTTTCAAGGTTCTTAGCTTCCTTGCATTGGGTTAGAATATGATCCTTTAGCTTGGAGGAGTTTTTTATTACCTACCTTCTGAAGCCTATTTCTGTCCATTCATCAAACTCAATCTCTGTCCAATTTTGTTCCCTTGCTGGTGAGGAGTTATGATCCTTTGTAGGAGAAGAGGCGCTCTGATTTTTGGAATTTTCAGCTTTTTATGCTGATTTCTCCCCATCTTCGTGGATTTATCTACCTTTGGTCTTTGAAGTCAGTGACCTTCGGATGGGGTCTCTGAGTGGATGTCCTTTTTGTTGATGTTGATACTATTCCTTTCTGTTTGTTAGTTTTCCTTCTAACAGTCAGGCCCCTCTGCTGCAGGTCTGCAAGAGTTTGCTGGAGGTCCACTCCAGACCCTGTTTGCCTTGGTATCATCAGTGAAGGCTGAAGACCAGCAAAGACTGCTGCCTTTTCCTTCCTCTGGAAGCTTTGTCCCAGAGGGGCACCCACCAGATGCCAGCCGGAGCTCTCCTGTATGAGGTGTCTTTTGGCCCCTACTAGGAGGTGTCTCCCAGTCAGAACACACAGGGGTCAGGGACCCACTTGAGGAGGCATTCTGACCCATATTAGAGCTCGAACACTGTGCTGGGACATCTGCTGCTCTCTTCAGAACCGTCAGGCAGGGATGTTTAAGTCTGTTGAAGCTGCACCCACAGTCGCCCCTTCCCCCAGGTGCTCTGTCCCAGGGAGATGGAGGTTTATTCTGTAAGTTCCTGACTGGGGCTCCTGCCTTTCTCTCAGAGATGTCCTGCCCAGAGAGGAGGAATCCAGAGAGGCAGTCTGGCTGCAGCAGCCTTGCTGAGCTGTGGTGGGCTCCACCCAGTTCAAACTTCCTGGTGGCTTTGTTTACACTGTGAGGGTAACCACCTACTCAAGCCTCAACAATGGCGGACACCCGTCCCTTCACCAAGCTCAAGTGTCCCAGGTTGACCTCAGACTGCTGTGCTGGCAGTAAGAATTTCAAGCCAGTGGATGTTAGCTTGCTGAGCTCCATGAGGCGGGGGGCTGCTGAGCCAGACCACTTGGCTCCCTGGCTTCAGTCCCCTTTCCAGGGGAGTGAACCATTCTCTCTCGGTGGCATTCCAGGTGCCAGTGGGGTACGATAAAACTCCTGCAGCTAGCTCGTTGTCTGCCCAAACAGCTGCTCAGTTTTGTGCTTGAAACCCAGAGCCCTGGTGGCATAGGTACTGGTGGGACTCTCCTGGTCTGCGGGTTGTGAAGACCGTGGGAAAAGTGCAGTATCTGGGCTGGAGTCCACCATTCCTCATGGCACAGGCCCTCATGGCTTCCTTTGGCTAGGGGAGGGAAATCCCCTGACCTCTTGTGTTTCCCAGGTGAGGTGATGCCTCACCCTGCTTTGGCTCACCCTCTGTGGGCTGCACCCACTGTCCATTCAGTCCCAATGAGATGAACTAGGTACCTCAGTTGGAAATGCGGAAATCACCCACCTTCTGCATTGATCTCTCTGGGACCTGCAGACTGGAGCTGTTCTTATTCTGCCATGTTGCCAGCAAAACCTCAACTTTGTTTTTAACATGTTCTCCAGGTTAAACAATAGCTGTTATGAGTTAACTTTTTTTGGCAGAAAGACACTACACAAACCAGATTACATTAACATAATCAAATCCTATTTAGAGAACAATAATAGATTAAGATACTTCTACTAATACTATTTTTTCATATGTTCCATGGAATTAAAGAAAAGTTTTTAGGAATTTTATTTTCTTAAATGTGAAATATTTGGCACATTAATGAACACTTGTAAATTTAGTTTAAAAGTTTAACATAGAAAATCAAAGTTTTGTTTTTGTAGTGCTAATATCAGTATAAAATTTTTGAAGAATAGTGTTTTGGTATAAACAATGTCTTTATAAAATCAAGAAATCTTTAGGGCAGAAATATTCCTAGAGTTGGTTGTGGTGCATACATAATTCCTAATTGCATACAAATAAGCTGTAATGTTCTATAACTTGAAATAGAAGCTGGAGTTGTTAAATTTCAAACCCACATACATGTATTTGTAAACAGAGTTAGAATAACTACTACAAAGTTGAGGACATTAAGATGAGATTGAAAATGAAGTAATACTTCAGCTTGGCAGTAAGCATTTTCTCTCTTGCGCATCATCAATCTGAAAAAGATTTCAGAAATATTTTTCCTTTAAAGAACTACTGTATAATTCAACTGAAGAGTCCTACAATGATAGTGAACCTTTCATAATTCGTTTACATTTGGGGTTCTTTTTCTTCAGAATCAGTATAAAACTTTTAATAAAAATATACAATAAACATCATTGTTAAAAGATCCTATCTTTTAAATATTTTATTAAACCACAATTCTTGGAAACAGAAAGACACTGACATTTATCCATATAAAAGCAAGAGAAGAAGTGAGCAAATTAAACAATAGTAGTTTTAACGGCATATAAGATGTAATTCTGAAATTCTGTAATTTCACAATGAAGTATGTTGACTGTTAGAAGCACTATGTTATTGGAGTTCTAATATTTAACAAATTTGACAAATTATGTTCTGGATGCAATGAAATTGACAGTGCCAATGATTCTGCAGTACCTGAAGTTGGTAAAACATTCAACAAATTATATATATATATATATATATATATATATAGAGAGAGAGAGAGAGAGAGAGAGAGAGATAGATATAGATATATTTGATACATTTTTCATGCGAAAGTATTTGTCAAAGAATATGCCTTAACAGGACACCAAAAGTGAATATGTCTGAAAACATTTGGGTTGAAATATATATATATATATAAAAACTGGTGTTGATATATATATATCAACACACACAAAATATTTACAGTTAAGAATATCTTCACTTAGCAGAATTTGCTCTGAACTTACTGCATATATAAAAAGTGGGTTTTTTTCCAGCTTCTTGGCTAAAAATAATCTAAAGAAAATATTTAATTAAAGGTGTCACAATTTTAAAATTTCTAGCCATCAAATGCAACTTAGAAGAATACTGTACATAATTTTATGAAAAAAAATGAAAATGAGACCATATCTGGGAAACATACCAATGACATTATATTAAAGGGCTACAGGTAAGTAATTCATTAAATTATGTAATTTAAAAATGGGAATTTATACTGTCAAGGCTCAGAATATGATATCTCAAAATACAGCACATTGACAGAAGTCACAGAAGAAAGAAGTTCACTCTGACCTTCCCTCGCCTTTCTGTGTGAAGCCTGGCCATGAAGGAATTCTCTGACCTACGTCTCCTGAAAATCGGTCGAAAGGTTATCATTCCAGAGGGTTGCCGCCCTGTACCAGGGGAGAGGAGTGCTACAAAGCAAAGCCAAGGAGGATCGGAACAAGCAGGCCTTGCTGAGTTCTCGCCAGGTTATTATCATGATTAGATCATAACCCCCTTTGTCTAATCATGCTTCCTCACGCTATCAACTTCTTTCCTCAGACTAACCATAAAAATGCTGTTTTCCCTGGGTCTTTGGATCTTCATTTCTGAAGGCTTCCATGTCACATAAAACTTTGATTACATGATTGTGTTATGCTTTCCTCCTGTTAATCTTTCTTTTGTTATAAGGGTGTATGCCATAAACCTTGTGATGAGTGGGGAAAACATATCCACTTTTTTCCCTTTTAATACCAAGAATAAGTATTCTGTTTATATAATTTTTAATGTTTAAATATTCAATGAAAACATTTTTCTATATTATATTAAGGCCTATAGATGTATGTTATTTAAAAAAATTGTATTTTTGTAATGTTTTTGGATGTGACTATTGTATAGGTTCACCAGTATAATAAAACTAGCTTGTTGAAAAATAAATACATAATTTTAGTTCCTTTTGGTACTCCTTTTACACTCACAATGATCTCAATTTAGATGCTATATTTTTGATTAGCCTTTTTATGACCTGTTACTATCTATGTGTTTTCTAGAATTTGCTGTAGTATAAAAAAAACTAAAGCCTTTTGCTTCTTTATAATACCCTTGCTAGCCTACTCTGCTTTGTAAACTAGTCTAGTTTAAATGATCTTAATAAGAATTTCTGAAAAACTTACACTAGTGTTAAGCATGTGGTATAATCGTTGTTCTCAGGAACTGTTCTTTTTTTTCTGGTGAGTTAAAAGTAATGCTTGTGAAGCAAAGTGAGATCAGTGCAAATAAGTGCAACATAGCTTTAATAACAAAAATAAATTGTGTAGACAAATTCACACTGGCAGAAGGGAAATGAAAGCACTGAAGATGACTGAGTTTTCTGGGAAAGCTTTGGAGGTGGCTCTAGGACTCGTTGCCTAGAAAGACCAGCTAAACTTTCAGGAGACAAAGAGAAAAAAAATGGGAGGGAAGGGTTGGTGCTATGAACTAAGTCAGGAATATGGCTTTTTTGGGGTGGTCAGCAGTTTGATCAGTAAGGTGGAGATACATTGTAAGCAGCACAGGATATAAGCATGAAGATTTGAACTTCAGCTAAGGGTCTAGACAGTCATAATTGAGAGATTATAGAACAGATTTGAGTAGGAGGGCCATACAATGCTAGATGAATTAAGGAATGAGGATATTTATATCTGAGACAATTCTCAGACATATCAAGTAGTCTAGACTTAGAAGGACCTGGACTAACAGAATGAATGCTGGAATGAGAAAGAAAAAAAAAGGGGGGGGGGACAAATCCAGAAATATTTTGCAAAAAGAGTTGAGAAGAATTGGTAAATTATCTTCTAAAGGAAACATGAGGTGTTTCTAAAAATGTAATTATTTGTGGCTGTTTAATGCAGAGATTCTGTGCTAGCTAACCTGGGATGCAAAATTAAACAAATATTTTCCCTAGATAAAACCTGAAATAATGTAATGTATTGATGTAATCGTGTAGTTACAAGATGCGTACTAGGAAGGAAGCTCACTTAAAAAAAGTCATAACAAACACACAAAATAAAAGTTATATATAGGGAGGCTTTTATAATTCTATGAAATTAGCAGTCAATTCATATGACATGAAGATTACCAGGATGCCCCTGAACTGGGTTGCACAAGATGTGAGATGTCTAAAGCTCTTATCATTAGTCATACATGATGAGTTGACAGGCCTTGTTAAAATGCAAACAAGGTGATACATGAAGCCATGAGGATTCATTAGCACCTTGAACCAACTTAATTGATCAAATTATCTAATCTATTTTAAAGCACAAGGAAAAGGGAGATGTAAGCAAGAACACCAGAGAGATTTTTCTGTGTATGGGAAGGGAGACTATTGAAGAAGTCAGAAAGAGGCATTCATCATGTGGGTTGTGTGTAGTTTCTTTGTGTTGCTGCCTAGCTTGAGCTTGCATTGTAGATCCTTCATCCTTCTAGTTAATTAATACACACTCACTTTGTCTTCTGGGAAGGCATAAAAATAGGATAAAGAAGAATGAATTGGGAATCAGAAGTCAATGCCAGTTCTCGCTCAGGCACTAAATTGTTGAATGACTTTACTTACCCTATTCATCTCAGCTTTTACTTTTGTAAAATGAGGGCCTTAGACTAGGTAAGTAATACCTACTGCAGCTACTCCACTCTATAAGATAGTTACTCACATTTTTATCCTCACAGTCTTTTTTTGTTATTGGTATTTTTCTTTTAGTACAGGAGAATTTTATTTTTAAAAAGCACTTTTATCAAGAAAATCACCTATTTGAGATTGAAAAACTGGTGATGTTTTAAAGATGTATGTTTTCAGGCTCTTTTACAGATTAGCCATGTATCTTGGTTTACAATGAAAATCTATAGAACCTACACAAGCATAAGGCAACATCCATTTTTGTTATAATCATATTTCACTCATTACAAAGTCCTGATATTTCTTCTGTTAGTCATATAATTATATGAGAGATGTTTCTTCCAGAATAACTGCATTATCATTGAAATTGTACTAAATTTACAAATATTTTAGTTTTTAATATACATGTTGTCAAAATTCAGAGAGATTAAATTGATAAATATCTTCCTATTGCATCTCTTCATTTTTGTGAATTATAAGCAACTGTCAAGTCTCTGGAGTTTTATAAAATTATCATCCTGCTGGAGAATGGCGTGAACCCGGGAGGCGGAGCTTGTAGTGAGCCAAGATCGTGCCACTGCACTCCAGCCTGGGTGACAGAGCGAGACTCTCTCAAAAATAAATAAATAAATAAATAAATAAATAAATAATCATCCTGCTATCAAATATAAAATTACATTTCTGATATCTCTGCCTGTTCTTATACAGAGAATCACTTATAGGAATGCTATTTAGGATATCAAATATTCTTTCCAGTAAGATGAAGCTGCAGTAATATGCAGAGGAAAAGTGGAGCTAGGATTGCTTGGAACAATGTAACATACTGGGATATCAAATATCTGGCATATGCTTATGGAGTACATCAAAAGTCTTCATTTTGAAAACTGCACCTTAACTTTTAAATATATTTTGATTAGTAGAGCCTTTATTGACTAGCATTATTTAATAATAATGGAGGAAAAGATGAAGTGAGGAAAGGAAGGAAAG
This sequence comes from Macaca fascicularis, assembly GCF_037993035.2. Classification (NCBI taxonomy): domain Eukaryota; kingdom Metazoa; phylum Chordata; class Mammalia; order Primates; family Cercopithecidae; genus Macaca; species Macaca fascicularis. The sequence goes on from NC_088379.1 coordinate 154,233,676, forward strand.
AAGGGAGGAAGGAAGGAGGAAGGAAGGAAGGTAGGAAGGAAGGAAGGAAGGAAGGAGGGAAGGAAGGAAGGAAGGAAGGAAGGAAGGTAGGAAGGAAGGAAGGAAGGAAGGAAGGAAGGAAGGAAGGAAGGAAGGAAGGAAAGATAACTTATGAGTCAGGATTCTCAGTTAGAGAAGACAGGGTAACACTAGCTATATTAATCAGAAAGATATTTATTAAGACACATAGGCAACTCAAAATTGTTGTGATTGCAGAAGAAACAGATTGCAAGGGGCGTTCCATGAATTACTCCTTGTATTACCCCAGAACTCACTTGCCAAAATCAGGAAACTGAATCAGAAAACCACCCCACAGCTGCTGACTTCAGAACCTGGCCCCTACCAGGCAGTATACCAGTAGGATGAATGCTCTGTGCTTGCCCTTTATCCCTATATAACCAAGCTCTAAAGCAAAGTTGTCTGTGGGGACGAGGAAGGCTGAACAGTGTTTGGTGTACTATTATCATTATTATATTGAAAATACATGTTTTACAATGTGGAAAATTAGCAAAATATGCAGACTTCTCAAAAAAATCAGGAGACACACAAATTTAAAAATATCTTATATGAAATTTGTTTAACGATCCCAAATCTTGGAAGTTTAAGGATTTATTCCAGAAAGATCTTGCAATCTTGAAGACAACAGATTTAAACTAGCACATTTGTTCAAAACTTTTAGCAAATCTATTTAGAATTTTTGTTTCTTTTAGTTTTCTCTTTTTCCTTCCCCTGACTTGTTTCCAAGTCATAAAAAAGAGGGAAGAGAGAGAGAGATTTTTTAATTGTTCAACCTATTGGAATAAAGTTAAGAATTACTTCTGAGGTGTAAGACGGTCATGCCTTATCACAATTTTGTTGGCCTTTCTTTTCTTGATCATTTACATAGAAAAATCTGGAGATGATATCATTTTGTGTCCCTTTCCACTGTTCTTGAAGTATTGGTTTCTGATAGCCTATTTCCCAAACTGAAAATTGTTGTTGTTGTTTCATAAGAAAAATTATTATTATCAGCATATTACTGAAAATTATTCACTTTATATAATTTGTATTTGAATAACAAAAAAAAGCTAAACAAAAATAAAACCCAAAGTTCTTCATTCCAGATGGAAAAGTATCTATCGATACTTTTAAAAAATGTATATATATATATGTTTTCTTTACATTGATGCTAGCAGTTTTCAGTATTTCTGATGAATTGTGCAAGGGAATTATTATCAAAATATCGAAGAAACTAGGAAGAAACTAGAAGAAACTAGGAAAAGTTGGATAGTTTGGATATTTTTATACTAAAAATTTTAAATCAGATTTATGACAGCCTAAGTGAAGCTATTTGAAATATTTCTTGTTTCCTAAAACAATGAGGAATTAAACTCATTTTCTTTGGCAGAAATTGGCACATTCTCTTCTTTGATACAAAGCTAGACCACATCTCCTAGACTTCTATAATTTAGAGGGAACCAGCTGACAAGTTCTCTCCACTAGAATGTGAGTAGAAGTAACAAGTTCCAAATTCAGATTGAAGTGGTTAAGAAAGTCAGCTTTCTCCACACTCTCTCTTTTCTGTCTGTTGCCTGAGTGCAAAGGCTGCAGTGCTGGCCCTGAAGAATGGAACTGAGGCCAGGCGCCGTGGCTCATGCCTGTATCCCAGCACTTTGGGAGGCCAAGGTAGGGGGACAGATCACCTGAGGTCGGGATTTCGAGACCAGCCTGACCAACATGGAGAAACCCCATCTCTATTAAAAATACAAAATTAACTGGGCATGGTGGCGCATGCCTGTAATCCCAGCTACTTGGGAGGCTGAGGCAGGAGAATCGCTTGAACATGGGATGCAGAAGTTGTGGTGAGCCGAGATCGGGCCATTGAACTCCAGCCTGGGAAACAAGAGGGAAACTCCGTCTGAAAAAAAAAATTTTAAAAATGGAACAGAGTCCCTGCCTATTCCTATTCACACTAGAATGTAAAGTGAGCAATGGGATTATTAGGATTGCTGTTTAATGCCTTTAACCTACACTGACTGATGTACATCTGTGAACATACTGTGCTTTGGGAGAAAGTAGTTAGTATAAAAATGGAAACTACCTATTCAAGCTGCTTCATACTGGTGCACAAGTATACTGCCAACTCAAAAGCATTTTACAAATATATTATTATTAATAAAACAATAAAAATATTAATAGTTACACAGAATTCCGTATTTCAATTGTGTTTGTGCTTGGGATGGAAGTTGGGGAAAGGAATGAATAGGCAAGAAAAATCCTCTTAAATTTGAATATTGTGAGAAGAAATCCATGTTACAGGACCAGGGAAGTCTGGCTTTCAACTATTCTAATGGTTGCATTGATTAAGAAAAAGATAGATTTATAAGAAGACGTAATATGTAAGTCATAGACAATTTAAAAGATGTAACAAACCTGAATCTTGACCTTGCATTGTTTCTGTTTTTTTCCTTAATGCACTTTTATTTAATTTGGCTTAGCTATTTTAAAGATCATATTACTCTAGTCAGAAGCAGTGTTTTAGAATTCAGCTGGGTCACAGGAACTTTCTCACCACTCCATTCTAATTTGCAGTTTTGCTATAATAAAAGCCCTAAATATATTGCTACTGTCTAGATGTTTTATCTGAAACAAGTGTCCTTTGTAGTCTCAGAGGACTTTTCTATTTTATTTCCAGTAAATCAAAGTCTGTGAAGAGCTTCAGTTTTTATTAAGACATACCCTTCACAGTCCAGTGATTGCCAACTGTGGCAAGCCATTGACAGTTCATTTGCATATAAGTGATGGCTTCCATCAGGTAGTTGGCTCAAAAACACAATGGACATTTAAAGCATATCCAATATTTCTTGTTCTTTGATGAGCACCAAGTGCCAATTTTTATATAGAAACTGACTATTGAAAAGTGAAGGCTTCTTTTCCATGACCTTATACTGTCTTCTACAGCTCTAGAGTGAAATATTGTTACTGAACTTAATGTAGGATCACACCTCTAAAAGACATTCAGTAGCCTTACTTCAGTTTGCTAAAAATCAAGGAGTCAAATGTAGAAAACCCGAAACAAGAACAATCACATTTTATTAAACGAAAAGTGAACTTCCACATCCTGTCCCAAGCTGTCATAATCAGAACAACTTTTATATTTTTATAAAGTAATTGTGACATTATTAATTTTCTCTTATAAATATATTTACTACTTGGAATAGTGATTACACAACACTCATTAAGAAATCTTATATTTAATTTGGAAGTGCCTTTCATTATAACTCCATGATTTTGCTCCTAATGTTTTTGGAATAGCAGTGGTTGAAATCTAGCCAAATTTTTATCCTGATTATGTTTTAAAAAGGAGCAGGCTGATGACTTGTAATCATGCTTATATTCAACTTATGTAATTTTTTCCTTTTTTAAAAAGTTGTGCATTTTCCGCTTTTTTCAGTATGTAAATAAAAATACTTTTAGCTTTAAAATAAAATTCAATTATCAATAAGGAGAATATGCATCATTAAATTTCACAGCTAAGCCAAATTCCACATTTTAACTTTAGCTAGTAATCACTTCCTCCCCCCACATCAAAGGTTTCTCTGTTACAATTTTCTGGTTAGAGCTTCATCATGATTTTTAGTGCACCTTGATTTTGGTTTTGGTGAGGCCTGACTTAACATGATTCTTGTAACTGGCTTTTCTAAAGATTTAATAACTTCCATAGGTATTCTTATAGTAAACTCAATTGCATAAAAATAACCTGAGTGGTTTTGTTTGTTTAAAATCAAAGAGACTATTACAGAAGTAATGGATGCAAAGTAAAAACTGTGAAAACAATGGGACACTTGTCATGTAGTTCCCAGCTCTTTTCATATCTAGCCTCTATGCTATGCATAGACTGTCTTCCTTCAATTATTGTTCCTCACTTGTTTCTCTAATTCCATTCAAAATAGAGGGATGTGTAGATGGATGGATAAAATTAAATTAAAGATTCTTAAGAAAACTTTGCTTCAAATTCTTTCGGCACTGGGGCTGCGTGCGGTGACTCATGCCTGTAATCCCAGCACTTTGGGAGGCTGAGGAGGGTGGATCATTTGAGGTCAGGAGTTTGAAACCAGCCTGGCCAACATGGTGAGACCCTGTCTCTACTAAAAATACAAAAGTTAGTTGGGTGTGGTGGCATGCGTCTTTAGTCTTGGCTACTCGGGAGACTGAGGCAGGAGAATGGCTTGAACCCTGGAGGCAGAGGCTGCAGTGAGCCGAGACTGCACCACTGCACTGCAGCCTGGGTGACACAGCCAGACTGCATCTCAAAAAAACAAGACAAAACAAAAAAAACTTTCAGCACTAAGGCATATCAACTCAAGAATACTGTATATTGCTTCTCACCTTTTTACTTTAGTGTGAGCAATGAGTAGGGAAAAATAATACCATGACTCCACCAAAAATTAACACAGTTTAAAACAACCACTTCCAAAAACTTTACATGATAAAGGACATTATGGAAAACAAAGAAATTGTTTGACATATATGATTTCAATGAAACATCACACCTTTTTAAAGAATAAAATGAAAATCACACCTTTTTAAAGAACAAAAAAGATGAATCCAACAGTATTGTATACCAGATTCATGAGTTTTAGAAATAAGAATTTTAAAGTTTCTTTATGTTATTTATTGGTAATGGAACAACATAAATTATAGTCTAATGAAGAGAGTACTTGACACTATGCAGGTTCACTTCATTATGATAAAACAGATTTTTTTTATGAAGGAGATCAGATGAATTGTGTTCATCCAAAGATACTAGAAATTATAGATAAACTTGTCAAAGTTCTTTGTATATTCAAAGATTTTTATCCTTTCTTCCTACTGATACAGAATTGATCCATCTCCAATATTAACTTGTCTCTTTGGGTAGAGAGTTTTAACTATTACAGGTAATAATATGTTGGAAACATCATTCAACTTTACATGACTGATAATGTTGTCTCATTTTCCTTTCTCTTATGGAACTGGCCACCAACTTTCCAACAACCTGGATGTTAGCTCGTTTGAGTATTGGATGTCCATTCACTACAACACAAAACATACAGTTACATTAATACATTTTCAATTAATATGATAGTAATATATCATGCTTTTGAAATTCTATAAGTTACAGGAAACTAATTATGGTTGTGTTAGAACATGAAAAAGATTGGACTTGGGCTCTTTTCCTTTAGGTGTAGTGTGTTACCTTATATATCATGCGAAGAGACTCAAAGTTACTGTTAGACCAAAGCATTGATGGAAGGGATGGGTGAAACTGGGTTCCACTAATATACAGAATATAGCCCTCTGTATCTGTGGGTTCCCCAGCAATGGATTCAATGAACTACAGATAAAAACTATTCAAAAAAAGAAATTTCACAAAGTTCTAAAAGGCAAAACTTGAATTTGCTACACAAGTACTATGTTGAATCCACATGAGTGAAGAGGTGTGTAGCTATTGTATTAGGTATTATGTGTAACCTAGAGATGATTTAGAGTATATAGGAAGATGGGTATAAATTATATGCAAATACTAACCCATTTGATATAAAGGACTTAAGCATCTGTAGATTCTCATATTCGAGGGAGATTCTGGAATCAATTTCCTACCAGCCCTGAGGGAAAACCTTATTTGAAATAAATTAGATGCAACACATGTTTGCTTTTAAGACAAGCAGTATTGACTTTTTTACATTACAGTGTAATCAGTTCTGATAATGATATTTAAATTAACATAAGCCACTATTCATATAGATTGCTTGTAGAGATCCATCTTTATGTATAAAATGACTTTGCAATTAATAAATAAAGGGTATAGATTTACTGTGGCCACCATTATACAAAGAAATAATTTACAGATAGGGTAGTATATATTTGCTGTTTAGGTCCTATAGTTGTTATTAAACAAAAACATAACCAGCTGCCAAAAAAACAGTTAAAATTATAAGAAGAACAATCAACATGGCTAAAAGGAAATTAATGACTTGAGGTGTTATAAGAAACAGGGCATTGTTTCTGGGTTAATGTATCTCCATAGTGTTATTACACAATGAGTAAGGCCTTATAACCACAAGATTAAATTGGGCCACATTAAAAAAGGACCTGAATAGGCATTTTTCAAAACAGATATAAAAATGGACAATAGGTATATGAAAATGTACTCAACACCATTAATCATCAGGGAATGCAAATCAAAACCACAATGAGATATCACCTCAGACCCCTTCGGATGGCTATTACCAAAAAGTCTAGAGATAACAAACTTTAGCAAGAGTGTGGATAAAAGGAAATACTTGTACACTATTGGTGGGAATTTAGATTGGTGTAACCATTCTAGAAAACAGTATGGAATTGCCTAAAGTAATTAAAAATAGAACTACCACAAGATCCAGCAATGCCTCTTCTGGGCATATACCCAAAGGAAATGAAATCACCACCTTGTAAGATTATCTATACGTCCACATTCACTGCAGCATTATTCACAGTAGCCAAGATATGTCAGTGGACAAAAATAGATTAAAGAACTATAGCATATATATACAATGGAATATATTATTCAGCCTTAAGAAGAAGGAAATCCTGCCATTTGCCACAACATGAGTGAACTTGAAAGACATTAACTGAAATAAGCTAGATACAGAAAGAAAAAATATTGCATGATTTCACTTATATGTGGAATCTGAAAAAAAGAGTCAAATACACAAACATAGAGAATAAACTCGGTTACTAGAGGTGGAGGATGGAGAGCAAATGACGGAAAGTAGCTCAGGGATCACAAAGTAGCAGATGTTTAAGATGAACAGGTCTGGAGATCTAATGTACAACCTGAGGACCACAGGCAATACAATTGTACCATATTTGGGATTCCCACTAAAGATTTCAGTTGCTCTTGTAGCAAAAACAAAATAAATGGGAGAGATGATGGTTATGTTGCTTCACTATAGTATCTATTTTACTATTTATATGTATCCCATTACATCATGTTGTTTACTTTAAACATACACAATAAAAGTTATATTTTTAAACTGAAAAATTAGGCCACAGTAAGAGTATTTGCAAAACAATTAGTAGTTTTCATTCTTAGTGAGATCACAGGGAAAGGCAACCATGAATTAGTGTCCTAATCCTAATTTACCACAGCTATACTAGAAAAGCATGAGATATGCATGCTAGTTCTTGAAATGAGATCTTCAGATTAAGTGCTTTCCTATTATGAATTTCTTTGATAATATCAAGTGTATATTTCATCAAGCAAGAGATACCTAAAATATAATATTACTCAAAGGAATTAAAATAGAAAGAAATGTGAAAATAAGGGCCCAAGTTCTTGTTCTTAAACATTTCTGAGTGAATCCAGGTTTGTTACTCAATCTTAGTTTTCCTACTTTTGAAATTGGGGGTAATATCTATCTTGTTCAGTTACTGAAAGGACCGAAAACTATATGTCAAAAGATATATTTCAAGTAATACTTCATGAATATCAACTCTTCAATTGTAATGAATGTACCACACTAATGCAACGTGTTAATAATAGAAGAATCTATTAATAGGGCTGGGATGCAGGTGTGAGAGTACATGGGAACACTCTACTTTCCATTCAATATTTCTGTAAACCAATATTTCTGTAAAAGTAGAATAATGATAATACTAAAAGCTTATTAATTTAAAAACAGACATGTATCTGACAGTTTATAAGTATTTAAAAAATAGTTGCTGGATTATTATCTACCCTATGATACCATAAAATAAGCATTTTAAAGAAATTTCACTGACAATTATAATATTATTGTTTCATAAACATTTAAAGGATAATTTCCTTTAGGAAGAATGAAAATATAAGTACACATAATACATCTTTAATCTTTAATATTTACAAAGTAAATGTTCTTGACCTTCATTTTTGTCATATGGCAGAATAGACTCAGAGAACAATCCTTTTGATAAAAACAAGTCAAATCCTGGATAATCTATTAAATGTATTTTAACTTCATTGCTAAGCTGGCAAAGAGGGAAAAAAATGCAAAAGCCAAAGACAAAGTGAAATCAGTACGCTTAGTAAATATTTGAAATGCCAAGCCAGTTTTTTTGGTCGTAGGTTGGGTACAGAGAATAAAGCATAGGATCCACCCAAAAGACGGAGTATATCATGAGAGCACAGTGGACAGTATATAATGAGACCACAGTGGAGGGCTGTGACATCAGAGTGAGTGGAAATGAGAAAGAGAGAGAGACATGGCTTGAGGGGTAGGGAGGGTGCAGGAAAGGAGGGAGAGAGGGAAAAGTAAAAAGGAAGAAAAAATGAAAAAACCTGAAGAAGGGGATATCAAGGAAATTTCCCTGTTTCCATAAGCTGGGTAGAGAGATCATAAATAACCCCAAAGCTGGCCCTTGTTTTGGTGTTCTAGTTCATGTCACTTGTGTGATCCAAAAATATCCCAAATAACTTTAATGTTTGTTGGTCCCCAAGAACAAATAAAAAACCTCTCTAGAGGAAAGTAACTTCAACAAAGGTCCTTAAAATATGTCATAAAAGCATATTTTATTGACCCACAGTGTGTTACAATGTAGTTTTCAATGCAAAAGCAGTACCTATAATAGTGGTATTTTAAAGTTATACAGATAGAAACACATGTAAAATATTAAATACCAAAATATTAATGATGAGCTTAGCTATAATTTAGCCTTATATTTTTTGCTTATCTACATTTTCGAAGGAAAATATTATTTATGTAAAAATAGCAATATTAGAGATTTAAGCTTCTAAATTGGAATGCATCGTAGAAAGTAATTTTTATTGTAGATAATTAGGAAATAATCAGAAACAACATTTTTGTTTCTATTTCAACAATTTAAAGAAATGGTTTGAAATTGTGAAAATGTTCAAATAAGATGGATAATATGCTGAATACACAATTTATAGGCTGGATTTTCAGAAATGGGATTTTTTTTTCTCAAAGGTTCAAAGTATGATTGTGTCCTATGTTTTCTTTTAAATTATCTACAAATTTTTATATTCGCAAGTCCGTGTTATTATTTTTCATGCAAATTCCATGACCTACTCAAGGTTATATATCGTTTCACACTATTGACTACTTCCTGTGAACAATTTAAAATTAATCTTTGTAGAGCAACTTGGAAAGAAAACAAACACAGATAATTTTGCAAAATAAAATAAGCATTTAGGTCATTGAGTATCTACTGAGTCCTGTTTGTTTAGATTCATGCTAAGTGCTATGGGGTGATATAAAGGGCACTAGCTGAGAGCTTTCTGTGTCTCCATTTCCTAATCAAGAAATAAACAAGAGAGGAAAACACTACAATTATTATATTACTCATAGTCATCTAGTTAAAAAAAATAAAGTGAACACACTACCTAACACGGTTATCAGGATCTGTGCATCAGATGATTATCATAATCAACATAAAGCAAAATATACTTCTAGATGGCAATTAATGTATATAAGCATAGTCAGCCTTCTGTACCTCAATTCAACTAACTGTGAATCTAATATTTTTGGAAAAGCACAATAAAAATAACACTAGAACAATAAAAAGCAAAAATTTTAAAATGCAGTACAATACATATCTATATGGTATTTACATTGTATTAGGTATTATAAGCAATCTAGGGAACATTTAAAGTATCCAAGAGGACACATGTATGTCATATGCAAATGCTACATCATCTTTTATAAGAAACATGAGCATCTGTGGGTTTTGGTATGCTCAGGAGGTCCTGGAGTCAATTCTCTGTGTATACCAAGGCACTTATAATATGGTTTGGCTATGTCCCCACCCAAATCTCAGCTTGAATTGTAGCTCCCAGAATTCCCATGTGCTGTGGGAGGGACCCAGGTGGAGGTAACTGAATCATGGGGGCCAGTCTTTCCCATGCTATTCTCATGATATTGAATAAGTATCGTGATATTGAATAAGATAATGGGTCTGTCATGGGTTTCTGCTTTTGCTTCTTCCTCATTTTCTCTTTCTGCCACCATGTAAGAAGTGCCGTTCACTTCCTGCCATGATCCTGAGGCCTATAAGTCCAATTAAGCCTCTTTTTCTTCCCAGTCTTGCGTATGTCTTTATCAGCAGTGTGAAAACAGACTAAGACAATAAATTGGTACCAGCAGAGTGGGGCATTGCTGAAAAGATACCCGAAAATGTGGGAGCAACTTTGGAATTGTGTAACAGGCAGAAGTTGGAACAGTTTGGAGGGCTCAGAAGAAGACAGGAAAATGTGGAAAAGTCTGGAACTTCCTAGAAACTCGTTGAATGGCTTTGCCCAAAATGCTGATAGTGATATAGACAATAAGATTCAGGCTGAGGTGGTCTCAGATGGAGATGAGGAAGTTGTTGGGAACTGGAGTAAAGGTGACTCTTGTTATGTTTTAGCAAAGAGACTGGTGGCATTTTGCCCCTGCCCTAGAGATTTGCAGAACTTTGAATTTGAGAAAGATGATTTAGGGTATCTGGTGGAAGAAATTTCTAAGCGGCTAAGCATTCAAGAAGTGACTTGGGTACTGTTAAAAGTATTCAGTTTTATAAGGGAAGCACAGCATAGAAGTTTGGAAATTTTGGAGCCTGAGTATGCAATAGAAAAGAAAACCCCATTTTCTGGGGGACAAATTCAAGCTGGCTGCAGAAATTTGCATGAGTAGCAAGGAGTCTAATGTTAATCCCCAAGACCATTGGGAAAATATCTCCAGGCCATGTCAAAGACCTTCATGGCAGCCCCTCACATCACAGGCCTGGAGGCCCCAGAGGAAAAAGTGGTTTTGTGGGCGGGATCCAGAGTCTCTGTGCTTTATGTAGCCTAGGAACTTAATGTCCCAGCTGCTCCAGTCATGGCTGAAAGGGGCCAACATACAGTTCAGGCTGCAGCTTCAGAGGGTGCAAGCCCCAAGCCTTGGCAACTTCCTTGCGGTGTTGAGCCTGTGGGTGCACAGAAATCAAGAATTGAGGTGTGGGTACCTCTGCCTAGATTTCAGAAGATGTATGGAAATGTCTGGAAGTCCAGGCAAAAGTTTGCTGCAGGGGTGGGGCCCTCACAGAGAACCTCTGCTAGGGCAGTGTGGAAGGGAAATGCAGGGTTAGAGCCCCCACACAGAGTCCCTACTGGGGCACTGTCTAGCAGAGCTGTGAGAAGAGGGTCACCTTACTCCAAATCCCAGAATGCTAGATCCATCAACAGTTTGCACCCTGTGCCTGGAAAAGCTGTAGACACTCAATACCAGCCTGTGAAAGCAGCCTGGAGGGAGGCTGTACCCTGTAAAACCACAGAGGTGGAGTTGCCCAAGACCATGGGAACCCACCTCTTGCATCAGAATGACATGGAGTTGAGACCTAGAGTCAAAGGAGATCATTTTGGAGCTTTAAAATTTGCCCCACTGGATTTTGGACTTGCATGGGCCCTGTTACCCCTTTGTTTTGGCCAATTTCTCCCATTTGAAATGGTTGTATTTACTCCCATTGTATCTAGGGAGTAACTAGCTTGCTTTTGATTTTACAGGGTCATAAGCAGAAGGGACTTGCCTTATGAAACTTTGAAACACAGACTTTTGGGTTAATGCTGAAATTAGTTAAGACTTCAGAGGACTGTTGGGAGGGCATGATTGATTTTTGAAATATGAGGACTTGAGATTTGGAGGGGCCAGGGTGGAATGATCCAGTCTGGCTCTGTCCTCACCCAAATATCAGCTTGAATTTTATCTCCCAGAATTCCCATGTGTTGTGGGAGGGACCCATGGGGAGGTAATTGAATCACGGGGACCAGTCTTTCCTATGCTATTCTCATGATAGTAAATAAGTCTCATGAGATCTGATGGCTATATCAGGGGCTTCTGCTTTTGCTTCTTCCTCATTTTCTCTTGCCACTACCATGTAAGAAGTGACTTTCACCTCCCACCATGATTCTGAGGCCTCCTCAGCCATGTGGAACTGTAAGTCCAATTAAATCTCTTTTTCTTCCCAGTCTCGGGTATGTGTTTATCAGCAGTGTAAAAACAGACTAATACAACTAATGTTGTTATATTTACATAGCAGAGGTCCAAGCTTGAACGTTAGTTTTGTGTACTTCAGAGTTCCTCAGAGGGATACGTCCAGAACACTGGCAGAACAAATCTTCTAGGGACCTCTGACCAACAAACCTTCTTGGGGAAAAACTTTTAGTAAGAGGAGAACGAGCTGAGTATTTCAGTCTTGTTCCAATAAGACAATGGCAGTTAGTAGAGTTGGATGATTTTATGTACTCTGGAATGCCTCTTGCTGTTTTGCTTTGACTTTCCACTCTCTTCTTCCTCAGCTTTTCACATCTTCAGTAGGAAGACTTTGGCCTACGTTTTGTGAGAGGAAGTCCCCAGTGAGAAAATGGAAGTAACTGAAAAGCTATCCTCTTAAACAATGTCCTGGGTTGCTGAGAGCACAGAGCATCAGTGCTCTGGGATCAGGGTAACTATGGTAGAAAGCTCAGGAGAGGGCCTTCTGCCTTCTGCAGGTTGACTTGAGCCCATGTGGAATCACCACAGCATGGCCTGGACAGGTGTTAGTGGCAACAGCAGCAGCAAGACACCTTCATTAGGCTTCCTGAGCTCCAGAGTGACAGCATCAGACGTCACTTCAATGGGGGCAGACTGAAGTAGGGTGGGTCTGGGAATATGGAATTCCATGTTGCAGCCTAGAAGAACGTATTTATAAGTGCATGCAAGATATCCAAGGAGAATTTGTAGGATTTACTGCAGTTATTGGGATTGTTTTCATAGACAGCAGAGATTGTGACCATTTTTTTGACTATATATGTATCTATGTGTATGTGTGTGTGTATATATATATATATAGAGAGAGAGTTACGTAGTTTGAAGATTGTTTTGAAATACTAAACATTTGCTTTCCAACCCTCACTACTCCTAGGTCCTGAGTCTATCATCCAGGCAGTAATAATGGTTTCCTAAAGGGTGACTGGAAACAAATCACCTCATTTATTATGTTTACCAATTTTGAAACATGGAAAAAATTATAAGTTGCTAATACATATTGTATTTCTGAGTTTTTAAATAATCAGGTCCTTTTTTAATAATCTGCAAACATGGAAGACATACAGGTATTTAATAAACATAGTTACTTAAATTGAAGTGAATAAATTTGTGGCTTTCCATATATTGACTGCCCTCAAGCAGAAAAACCCAAGAACAACAAGGACAAGTGCATTTCAAGAAGGTTTTAAAACATAAAGCATAAACAACACTTTCAAAAGTTATGCTTCTGCTGGAATAGTATGACTTTGTTCAGAATGAATAGCATTCTTAGGATCCAAAATACCAGACAGAACCTAAAGAATTTAACACAGAGAGACATATGGTAAAGAAGATTATGTAATGGCATAAGAACCCTTTCCAACTTTAAGGAGATAAAAACTGAACTGGAAGACTGGAGAAGAAACAAAATAGAAGAGATTTATGAGATCCTGAGCTTTGTAAAATGACCAGGCACCCTCCTCCATTGTACCTCACCCCGGAGGAATAGAAAAAGAGAAATCTCAATGATAAAAGTCACATATTGTTTTGGGGAAAACCAGGAGTGCAGTTTTGTTGAAGGGGGCTATAGCAATAGCTCTGGGCACTGTCTAGATGATGAGAACCATCTAGGCTTACAGAACAAATCACAGCTCAAGGTGGTATAAGGAGAGCTACTGATACTGATGAGTTTCCTAAGGGGTATGGGAATTCTGACAAGGCTGACTGACTGGAAAAGATCTAAGGTCAGGATAAGAAGAGGACAGAGTATATTCATTCAGTTACTGGAATTATAGCAGATATTAAGAATGAATGCCAATTAATGGCTCCTAAGGTCCAGGTTGCATGATTTATGCTACAGAGGAGGCCAGCAAGGAGACAAGACTGCATTGAGGATATCTGCACCAGATGAAAGGAAATGAGAGAGCAGGCCTATTATAAATGGGTAACCAGTCACAGAGTAAGTAATAATAGAGAGTGAAATTAGATGGCATATATAAATAATAAGAACATCATAAAAAGTCAAAATGTAGCTTATAGAATACTGAAATAAAAGAAGTCAGTCTGATTACCTACAGGAAAATATTTTCTACACGATATACTTGAGTTTGAAACTCTATACACTGTGCAATCTGGAAATATAAGGCTCATCAAAAGTGATTTCAACTCGATGAAGGGCAAAGGGTAGAAAGGAGTTAACCTAAGTAATTCTGGAAATCAGTGTTTTGATTGGAAACTGGAGGCTAAAGACAAAATGCACATGGATACAGATGGAATATATATATTAGATAGATAGAGATATGTTTACAAATATGGGTTCATATTCATAAATATATTTCCTAGTTCTACTCTCTGAGAAGGCCTGGAAATAGTGACACTTCAGTAGCAATGAGCACATCCAGTTTCTAAATACTATTTTCCAAGTAAAAGAAACATGATTCCTTGGATAAATAGATGATTCCAGGGCTGGGATAGCAGCAATACAAGACGTGCCTGCAGAATTGTGTAGTGCCAGCAAGTAAGGAAATGCACAAAAGACAAAGAGATGGGTACATGTCAAAGAGGCACAGGAGCCAACCTGAAAAAGCTTCCAATCTCTAAATCTGGAAAAATTTGAGCAACAACAATAACAAAATAATACAGTATTAGATTAGAATTCAAAGTATTAAAGAAATATGCATGAATATGTACTAGTATAATTAATAAATAAATGGTGAAGAAAATTTTTAGTACAAAAGAATTCTTAATAAGTTTTGTAGATACCCCCACATCCAGAAGAAAACTTTAATTCCTGTCCCCTACCCCCACCCTTTGAGTGTGAGCTAGACTCAGTTACATGCTTTCATAAAACAGATCGTGTAAAGGGAAGGGGTAGCTTTATAATGAAGAAATCTGACAAACACTACTTTGGCCAGGTAATCGAGATTAATATCACCAGTGATAAGTCATATTGATATCATGTTCCCACTGATACAATGAGAACATTTCACCTCTGTGATATTCTTTCCAAAAATTTGTGACCCCAATCTAAGCTTAAAAGAAATCAGACAAATCCAAATTGAGGGACATTCTACAAAATACCCAATCAGTAATCCTCAAAACTGTCAAGGTCATGAATACAAGGAAATACTGAGAAACTGTCAAAGCCAAGATGAGCCTAGTAAGACATGACAAGTAAACACACTGTGGAATTTAGAATTGGATGCTGGAATGGAAAAAGGACATTAGTGGGAAAACCAGTGAAATCCAAATAAAGTTCAGAGTTTGGTTAATCATAAGGTACAAATGTTAGTTCCTTAGTTTTCACAATTATACCACAGTTATCTCCTAGATGTTAAAAGGAGAAGTAGGGGAGGGAATTTTGTATTATCTTTGTAAGTCCTCTATAAATCTAAAATTATTCTGAATTGAAAAGTCCATTTAAAAGGTGGTACCAACTTTTTTACTATATAGGAGAGCTATCACCAGTAGCCCAAACATTAAAGCAAAATAACAGAAATACAAAAGAAAATATCATAGCTCTAATAAAAGAGTACTAATAGTATAGTGGCTAGATACTAGACTTTTTAGACTGGCTTGTGAAAACCTAGGGTATAGTTTTCAACAAATTTTAGAAACATAATGGCAAAATATACTACTTATGACTGTTAGAAAGAAAGAGCCCTATATCAATCCTCTTTCCCAGTTAAATCGGTCTACTCCTCCATGATCCTACCTTCAAAACTTCCCATATCTCTTTTCATTGAATGCTTTCATCCTGCTTGCTCCATTGCCTGTTTCTTGGCCATCCTTCAATAGGAGGTTCAAGTTCATGTCTGTTTGATGAATTCCCAGGCATTAGTAACAACTTTGTCTTCTAAACTCTCTAATCTTTTTACTCTATGTCAATGTTTACCATTTTTAACATTATATTTTTCATTGTCCCCAAAAAGAGAGTGGAAAGTCCATACACTTAGAAAATACATAACAGCACAAACAACTAAATAAACCAAGCCAAATAAACAAACAGAAGAAGCTACAAGAAGATTTAGGGGATGTACTGATATCTACAACTTACTGTAAAATGCATTAAAAAAAAGATATGATTTGATGGGTGAATGGCAGAATGGATGTGTTCCTCAAGAAGTTCTTTCAAATTTCCTGTATGTATAAAAATTTTCACAATAAAATGCTGGGGAAAAATACAAGAAGTTAAAAAATATTTGAAATAATTTCATATTTCATCAATTGCAAAACAGGATTTGAAAAACTAATAATGACTAACAATGAAAAAAACTAATAACACTGAGAATAATAACTGCCATTTAATGTATTTAATTCTGTGCAAGGCACTGTGCTGAGTGCTGTACTTATATTATCTCAATTTTTCTGTTTACCAATACTTGATGCTATCATTATTATTATGAGAAACTAAGACTCCTATTAGTAACACGTTTCATTGAGCTATAGATAAGTCTTGATCCACATATGATTTCAGAAATGTTTACAACAACTCATTGGAAACCATAGCGCTATTTATATCACTCATTTTTTAAGGAGTTCCATGCTACATTGTATTGTTGTGTGCCTTATTATATGTATGCCCTGAATACAAACAAAACATCAGTAATTCACTTCAAAACAGAGGTAATTCACTTCCCTATATCACCACACTAAACTCTAGGAGAGTATCTTATAGATAAGTGAGTGTTTAGTAAATATTTGTTAATGCTTATTTTTGTTTTACAGAAATTATATCGTACTATTCACATTTTGACTTATTCACTCAAGAGGAATTTCTTGAAATCTATCCAAACCAACTAGTGTATCTCTAATTCATTAAGTAGTACATAGTATTCTATTATATGAATGGACCATAATACTCCTCTACTGATTAACATTTTCTTTGTTGCCCAGTTTTACCAACTAAAAATAATGCTAAAATAAGCATGCTTATTTATTCAGTATGCTCTTATTTCCATGTGATAAGATTTCCAACGTGAAGTGCAGAGTCAAAATTACATATCATATTAATTTGAATAGATATTGCTAAGTTGCTATCTAAAACTCTAGGAAAGTCATATTTTTACCAGCAATGTGGAACAGTGCTTCTTTGCTTATGTCCCAGCCAGCAAGAGAAATTATTGCTTTATTTTGCTTTGTTTTAATTTTGGCCAATCTGAAAGCTGTGAATCTCACTGTTTTTTTTCACCTATTAGTAATTTTGAGAATCTTTGCATATATTTGATAGCTGTTGCAATTTTGTTTTGCAAATGGTTCCTCAATATCTTTTGCCTATTTTGCTATTAGATTGTCCCCCTTGTTCTCTATTTTAAATAGCTCATTGTATCAAACCTCTGCCTTCTAAAGTGCAATTCCCCTTCAAATTATTTTTATAGATCTGTTTATATTATTTTTTACATAACAGTTTTGAATTTTATATACAAACAAAGTCATTTATCTTCTCTTTTATATTCTTTATTAAGGATATCTTTCCTGTTCCTAAATTGAATATGTAGCTCTTTAGATTGGCTTCCAAAGTTTTTATTAATTAAATAATTGTTTTGGACTTGTTGAATTTTATCAATTACTTCTTTTAGTATTTAGTGATAATATCATATAATCTTCCTTCTTAAAAGTATTGATGTTATAAACCATGAGAATAGAATTATTAATATGGTATCATTCTGAAATAGAATATATTTGGTCTTAGTATATCATTCAATAGATGGCTGGACAACTTAACTTTTCTCCACATACTCAGTACTCATGACTGCTAAGGCAAAGAATACCCAACCATTTCCACCTTGTTAGAAACCTTTGGATCCTTCAGGTTCAATAATAACAAATCCACTTTCAGTTAATAGCTCTGCAGCCAGGTTTATATAAAAAGTAGCTGGGGCTGTTTCTATTACCTGGATCTCATTCTCTGCCAGTAGCTAAGAGGTGAGGCTTCCAAGAAGCAAGGACATAAGAGATGAAAATACAAGATCAATTTTAGGCCTTTCAATTTGAAATTCTTCATCATATTTCTTTTTTTGAGGCTTTAAGGGGAATGATTGGAAAATACAGGGTAATAAAAGTTAAAGACATTAGAGTCAATGTGAAAGGCACAAACACTTTGTTTTTTTTTTTTTTTGAGATGTAGTCTCGCTGTGTCACCCAGGCTGGAGTGCAATGGCATGATCTCAGCTCAGTGACCTCTACCTCATGAGTTCAAGAAATTCTCCCACTTCAGCCTCCCGAGTAGCTGGGATTACAGGCACCTGTCATCATGCCTGTCTAATCTTTGTATTTTTGTAGAGATGGGGTTTCACCATGTTGACTAAGCCAGTCTTGAACTCCTGACTTCAGGTGATCCTCCTGCCTTGGCCTCCCAAAGTGCTGGGATTACAGGCATGAGCCACCACACCTGGCCAGCACAAATACATTTCTCTGAGCTGACCTAGATCCTAATATTCCAAACAAATATATGAGATTAACATAAGGAAGAGGCCCACCTAAAAAAAGACATTTTTAAAACCTAAAAAAAAAAATGTACAAATGCATTTTATCCCAAATGTTCTACATAACTTAGTATATTCTTTAACCTTCATTTGTTTTATACCTTATCATAAAAGTGGTAAAGCATTACTATGATGATCTACCAGAAAATTCTCAAGCAAGAGCTTAATTATTTTAACTATGTTAGGAAAACAGCAGTGAAGATTTGAATTGCCAAATTGCCTGAGAAGAAATAATCATAAGAAAATTAAACAAGTGTTCTGATATATGTGCACAATGAGAAAAAGCAAAGAAGGTTCAAACCATCTGTGCTTATAATCTTTTGGGTTCTAATTGAAATCCAAATTATCTTAATGAGATTTAGATAGCAATGTTTAATAGACAAACTTTGCAAAGCAATATCTCACCAGAAAGTAATAAAAATCTTGCAATAATTTTTAAAATATTTATTTGTTCTTATTTATTAATTTAGGAGACAGGGTCTCATTCAGTCACTCAGGCTGGAGTGCAGTGGTGCAATCATGGCTCACTGCAGCCTCAGTCTCCTGGGTTTCAGAGATCTTCCCACCTTAGCCTCCCAGGTAGCTGGGACTACAGGCTGGGGCCACCACATCTATCTGGCAATTATTTTATTTTTGTAGAGACAGGGGTTCCCTATGTTGCTCAGGCTGGTCTCAACCTCCTGTCCTGAGGCAATCCTCCTGTCTCAGCCTCCCAAAGTGTTGGGATCATAGGCTTGAGCCACCACACCCCACCTATTGTAATATTTTTAGCATAGAGTTTATGAGCATGAACTTTGGAATTAGTTAAGACCGGAGTCCAAATATTGGCACTTCTACTTAACACCTCTGTGATTTTAAGAAAGAGGAACTTGCATTTCTTTATCTGTAAAATGAAAATAACAGAACCTACCTTCAAGGATTAGTATAGGAATTGAAAGAGAAAATATACATAAAGCACTTAATTTGAATATACAGTAATTTCTCAACAAACTTGAGCTGTTATTATTCCCCTTTTCCTCTTTTTTTGTCCTCCTCCACCCAGAGGGCCAATAATAGCTTATCATAATTTGCATATATATGTATATATATACACACACACACACACAATACACATACTACACACACACACACACACACACGTACGCACACACCCTTATATGGGGTTTATTGGGTTTTGTAAAAAGTGTGCTTGCTCTGTGAATGTACTTCCAGACAAGCAAACAACCCTCTATTCCAGTAAACTGACCACCAAGTTGTTTCTTCTCATCTTTCCCTGTAGATACGTTTGTGTATCTACCACTGATGCATCTACATTCAGATGTTTAGACCACTGAAATATATAATTCTTCTTTCACTCTGACAGGTTTCCAACACCCAACCCTATTCCTCCACCTCCACACACAGCCCACATTAAATTCTAGCAAATGTGTATTTTTATTTTGTTAATTCTTCACAGATAAATCAGATAGATAGATCTATCTGGTGTATCTCAGATATAACCAATACACAGCCCAATTTTCCTGTCTTCTCACCCTTCCCTTCTTATGTGAACATGACTCTGGAAATATTGTAAGACTCAGTCAGGGGAATTTCTCGAATTTCCTTCTTTTAGACTTAAAAGTTAGGCAATGACAACTTCTGAGTAAGCATAGTTGTTAAGATGAGTATATAATCCCTTACCAAACAGGGTCTACATCTATGGAAGGGCTGGAACAGGACGTGTTTATAGGGTAAATAGGCTCAAAGTTGTAAATTACCACTAGATGTCACCCTTTGTAACATGTAAACAAATGTGGGGCAACTTTCTACTACCAAAGTACTCTGGAGTCAAGGCACTTGCCCCAGACCTGAGAAACACCTAACATTAACATCGACTCTGCCTGTGACCCACTGCCACACTGGAAACAAATAATAAAGATTAATCTCCAATGTAATACTGAGGCTGGCTCTGAGGGTCCTCTGATTAGGATAGGAAAACCCACTTATTTTCACCAATAAGGACTTCATTTATTAACTGTCCACCTCCAAAGGGCTGAGGCACAACTGCCATGTTTCTGTCTCCAAGAGTATCTATTTTTCCAAGCTCCATCATGCCAGAAGACTGATGGAATTACCTCTTTTGTTCTCTTAGATTGTGTTGGTATCACTAGCAAGAACTCATATGGACCTCTGATTTTGTGATGAAAACCAAGATTAGTCAATACCTCTTTATCACATAAAGCTCCACAGAAATATGACCTAGCTGTCCCCGATTCTCCAAGATTCATTCTGCCACTGCTGACAGATCATGAAAGTTAATTTTGAGGCTGAAAATGCAGCATTTTTCTCCTTCTCAAAACTGCACAGGAACTGAAGTGATAAAACATTGCTTAATTAATGAAAAATCCCAATTCTACTTTTTCTAGATTCACATGTAGCATTTCTCTGCTTCTAAGGATGGCCATCCCTAAAGATCTAGTGGTATGATCTAACCATGACCAAATCCTTTGTCTCCATTTGATACTTCTCATGAATTTCTCAAGTTTTTAAAAAATTTTAATTAATCTGAACCAATAGTTAAAAACAACATCTGATATTTGATTCTTTCAACAACTTTCTGATAAGTACTTTAATTATCCCTATTCACAACTAAGGAGGAAACTAAAGCTAAAAATTTAAGTAACGTGCTCAAGATCAAGGAGCTACTAAATGCCAAAGCTTGGGCTTTAACCCATAGTAACTGCAGTTGACAATCAAGCCAAGCTTGACTATTACCTACATTTTCAGAGAAATATATTTCAATTATTTGTAAACTTAGTTGTATTTCTTCAATTTATCTTTACATTAAATTTACATTTTGTTTTGTAAACTAAAGTTTACTATTGTTTATGAACTCATAGAATGTATTACTGATAAGTTTTATGAACAAACATAAGTGTTTAATATAAGGTGTTCCATGAATTTTACAATAAAAGAAACTCTGGGGGATGTGCCTGCTAAACCCATGGGCATGTAGATATGTGTAAACTTAAATGTAACCTTCCTAAGCAACCTGTAGGGTAGCCCCATATTTGAATGAGCTTTCTCTATTCAAATATGGGGCTTCATGATAGCCTTTCAGAAGGTTTAAGAACAAGTTAAGGTCACATAAACAGTAATTGGCAGGATGAAAGTGTACATACTGATTGGGTTTTCTGACCATAACATTTGTTTAATTTTCATTAAACTGAGCAGTCTTTCAAAGTGAAGACTGTTTCTCAAATTTTACAGTTTTGGCTTTAATTTTTTTCTTATTAACAAACTAACCTTAAGAAAATCAGTTTGTAATCATATTCTCAGTTGCACCTCTTTTTCTCACTTCATTCTATTGTCATAGTTCTTTGGTTTTGAGGGACAAAATTAGTGGTGTTACATCCTAGAATTTTTATCATTTGGCATCTACTATACTGGTAGTAAAGATTTTACGTATAATATCCATTATACCATATCTGCATAGCACATGAATATTATGTACCAATCCAGACAGTTGCATGTCTGAGATGATTTATCATGCAATCTGTGTCTATAAGACATAATAAACAGAATAGGTAAGTGAGGCTTCTCAGAAAAACTGCAAAAATAAAGACCTTGTGTTAAATCTTCTGAAAGAAAATGTTGATTAGACTGATATTGTGAAAGCAAATGAAGTAACTAAATGTAGAAAGTTTTAAACAATACTCTGGACCTTATTTTGTGTCAGGCACTAGTGAAATCACTTTATATGTTATTTTACTTTTTTCAATCACTATCCTTACATGACACCTACAATTGTAATCTCAAATTTTACACATGAGGAAAGTGAAGCATAGAAATTTCAAGTAAACTTCTCACAGTCACATCACTAGTAAACTCCATGACTGGACTTCAAACCTAAGTAGTGTAAGTGGGGTATCTGAATCCAGCAGCAACAATAACAGCAATGAATCAGACACCGCATAAGCACTTTACCTGTATTTTCTCATTTAACCTTGACACTAACCCTATGAGATGTTACTATTGTAATTCTCATTTTAAGAATGAGAAAACAAAGGTTCACAGAGGTTAAATAACTTGTGCAATACATCATATTTAATGGATGGCTCTTCAGGATTTGAATCTAGCTAGTCAACATATGTGTATTTTATACATTTTTTTCATTGTTGACATTATAATCTTAGGCACATGAATTAAAATATAAATGGTTATACAAGCATTTATAAATATTTTCTATTCATGGATATTGATTCTGTCATGGATATTGCAGGTTGACTCCTCACTTCTGGCCACCTTTTAGATCTAGAGCATGTAGAAATTTTAAAACCTATTTCTCAGAGGACCATGGAACTCAAACTCTGGATGTTAATTATTTTCCACCAGTTAGCTACATTCACTTAAGATTCAGAAGACAGAAATAAGGTGGAAACCTTTTTTCTGCCCTTGCCTTTTCTTTTAGTTCTTCTTGCAGGCAAGGTTAAAGAAAAGTGAGTTTTTTCTGCTGTAGTGTTAGAAAGGCTGTTATCTAGAACAGAAGCATTTGCAGTAGCAGCAGCAGTGGCAGCAGCAATGGCATCTTCTTGATTTCCCCTCCTGATTTTGTGGATCCCCACCTGGGGTATGTTCTTGAATTCATAACTCCAATCCAATGTAAGACACGAAGGTGGTAGCACCCTTGATAGGACATCTCTTTAGTGTTCTGAGTCATTTCTGGAAGCCCAAACTAGAAATCACCCCTTTAGCCCCCCAACAAATTTAAGTACTTAATTATTGTATCCCGTCTACTTATTTATCTATCACATTTCTAGTGTGTGTTTCCTGCCCTGGGTTTTGACTGATACAGTATTCATTGTTCAAACTGCATTAGGGCTGCCTGATAGAAGTTCTTGTAGCTAATGCCTTTCAGAGACTGTGTTGCTGACCTATTTTACAGTTTTGTCTCTCCATTAATTTCAGTCAATCTTCTTCATCCCATCCCCCTTTCTCAGTAACTTCATCCGTTCACTACTCCAAAAACATCTTTGAAAACCATTTTGACAGCCAAGCCTAACAAACCCCAAAATGATAACATTCCAGTTTAGGAAAGTTATTTTGAAAGAAAAAGAAAATTCTAGACATAGAATGTTCAAATTTTTATTTGTTGTAAGACACTTAAAATAATAATGTTATTAATGAAAGGAAGTTTTGTTTGTTTTCCTGTTTTCTAATGTATTTATACTGGGAAACATGTCCTGAGACCTAGCTCCCAACTCCCGCCAACCTTGACCTTCCACTCACCTTTTACCACTGTGGTTACATGCTTTGCTGCTGTTGCTGCTTGACTCTTGCCCTGAATGTTATGTTTCAAAAAATAAGCTTAGGTTTTTTTACCTGATACTTAGCTTTTGCCATAAAATATAATTGTCTTCAAGACATGCGTATAAAAACCAGAGGACAAGATTATGCCAAGTTCCTTGCCTCTGCCACGTTTTCTTTCATTGTGTGTGTGTGCGTGAGAGAGAGATATTCTTTATTAGCAAAATTTAACAGAGAAGTAGCCATTAAGGTAGTCTCAAATACATTCAGTTAAGTAACTTTCAAGAACACATATTGGTATCGAAGCACCTTGCTTAATTTGTACTCAGCGGCACACTAAAATAAATACCATACATATTTATATGTGATGGCTGTTGGGAAGAATATCAGAAGGGTAAACAACATTTGGGAAAACCAACAGGCATTTGTTTCTTTGTACCTGACCAAAACTACATTCAGCTGGTATTTGTGCTACTACATAGATGGGCGCCTACAGGCCATCTGATATTTCTGTTCTTGTCGTCTTTCTCTGTAGAAGGAAGGGAGGAAGCAAAGAGATCAAGAACTATGTCTTAGTCCCAGACACCATGGTCAAATCAAAGAAGAATAACACAAAGGAAAGTCCATATCACCAGAAGCTGGGTTAGTTTCTACTTTCTGTTTCTGGATGGCAATCAGGAAGAGTTTTGTAAAAATATATGCGTATGTGTAGTAAACAATTTCTACTCTCAAAATGTTTTAAACATTAGTTTGAAAAATTAATCAGGTTAATGCATTTCTGTGGAAAGAACAAGCACTTTTTGTCATTTGGTTTCTTTCCAGGTCTTTTACAAAAATATGAACTACAATTATCATTGCTATTTTCTTGCTTCTGTTTTTCCTAAATATTTCCATTTAATTCATTGATTCTTCCTCTCAGTTTATGTTTCTTCAAATTCAGATTGGAAGTATGACATTTTCTCAGAAAACAGAATTGGATGCTTCAAGGTTATTTTGATTTAAACTTACAAATAATTATTTAATGAAACGAAAAAACGTCTGTTCAATTTTCACTGATAAGGCCAGAATAACAGAATATAGACAATTATATAGACAATATAGACAATTATAGAAAATTATATTTTATTGCAAAAGCCAAGTATCAGGTAAAAGCACCTAAACTCCTTTTTTGAATAACAGAAATGGAATATTTAGGTATTTTGTTTCCAATGATTTATTACAAAATTTTACAAATATATTAAAATCATGGAAGAATTATACAGAGAAAACCACCTAAATTGTACAATTAATATTTTGCTGTGTTTTCTTTATCATGCATCTCTCCATCTATTTGCTCTGTTTGGGAATTCTATAACCACCTCAAAAGAGGAATCAGGTGAAAAACATTAGAAAGGGCATGATTTTATAGAAATATTCCCACCCCACACTTAATAATGTTTTCATACATTTTGATTTTGCTTTTTACTATCAAAATTGCTATAAAATTTTGGAAAATGTTTTAAGTGAACCCTGGGATTTTGTGACTCAGATCTCAATATTTTCTGTAGTTTTTCCCATGCTTTTCAATAAAGTAGGGTTTGTTGAGAAGTAGAGAAGAAAGGGTTATCATTGAGTATCAGACTAATATATAAAACTCCTTACATGCCATCACTCTGCCCTCAATTTTTAAATAATGGGATTTTATAAAAAGACTGAATAAAGGACTCTAAAGCGATAAACTACAGAGAGATACAAGATGCTATTGCCAAAAACCAGATAGCATTCAATTAGTTTTTTTAAAGGCATTCTTATCACATCTCCTCCTAATATTAGCTTTCTCAATAAACAATAGCCTGCTGCAATATTGCCAGGGTTGCCCAGCTGAGATGACAATGTGCAGTGACAGATGATTGGGATCATCCGAAACTGTTGATGTTATTCACAAACGGCACTCACTGGTCCTTTAGTTTAGGAGATTATTCTATGACTCTAACATGAAATCAGATTAATATTTATGTGGTAAGAGAGATAAGAAATGCATTTTTCTGCAATAAAAAATAACCAAACATATTTTGTGGGTCCATTTTCAGCTACTAACTTTTATCTAATTGAGTCTGATATGTACATAAGATAATGAGCACACACATCTTTCTATTATCTAATTGAGTCTGATATGTACATAAGATAATGAGCACACACATCTTTCTGCTCTTTGAAAAGGCTTTAAATCTTGTATGACTATTCAAGACCTTAATTTAGGCTTTCAGATTGTATTTGCTTTAAATGAAGGAAAAATCAGTAGTGTAAAAAATATCTACAATTTAGTATAATAATGCTACCATTCATACTGGGTTATGTCAATCTCTGGTTTTTAGACATAGGAATTACTTGGTCACATGAAGCTACTGGGTCAAATTAAAGTTTATAATAATATTTTATAGACCATTATTTTTCTCCAGAATACAGAAAATTTCTAGTATTAAAACAAAAAATAAGTCATTACTTTAATCCATCTAACTAAAAAGTATATTTTTAATATGTTTTGAAACATTGGCTGATTTGATAGGATTGAATCAATTACCATTCTGAAAAAATATTAAATTTTATTTAGATGCTAGAACTGAAATACAACATATTGAAATCTTCGTAACATGATAATATTTTCAATTCAAGACACAAAGCAATTACTAGCTTATGATAAACAGAACATTTCTGAAGATTATCTGAAAGGCCCTGAAAGGTCTGGCTGCTTCCTATCTTTCCAGTCTCATCTGGAATGATGCTTGCAGCATTTCCAGGTGAGTCATCTCTCTAGTTTCCTCCTACCTTATTGAGCTACTTCTCCTCAATATTTAAAGATTCTCTATTTTCTCTGACCTGGAATCATATTGTAAGCCTCAAACTTTCCTCTGTCTTTTTTCACTCTCTTGATGTCCTCGTCCAGTCCTGTGTCTTTAAATATCATGAATTTGTTAGTGTTTATCAAATGTATATTTCCAGTCTGAATGTCTCCCTAAGCTCCAGATTTGGTGGGGAAAAATTCTATGATCTACTACATATCCAGAAAATGTGGACCCTGTCAGTGACGTGCTATGCTAGCAAGAGCAAATTCTATATGTCTCCTCCCAATTTTGCATTCAGAGACACGTAGGTAGCTTGAAACCAGCCATATTGGGAGTATTTAGCCCATGAAAATCAGCAAATGCTAAAAATCCTCACCTGCCCTTCCAGAGCTAGGTTAGCAGCATACAACTGCCTATCACGTCCTGAATAGGCCTGATATTGTTTGGCTGTGTCCTCACCCAAATCTCATCTTGAATTGTAGCTCCCATAATTCCCTCGTGTTGTGGGAGGGACCAAGTGGGAGATATTTTAATCATAGGGATGGTTTCCCCCATACTGTTCTCGTGGTGGTGAATAAGTCTCATGAGATCTGATGGCTTTACAAGAGGAAACCCCTTTCACTTGGTTTTCATTTTCTTGTCTTATCTGTCAGCATGTGAGATGTGCTTTTCATCTTCTGTCATGATTGTGAGGCCTCCCCAGCCACACAGAACTGTGAGTCCATTAAACCTCTTTCTTTTGTAAATTGCCCAGTCTTGGCTATGTCTTTATCAGCAGCATGAAAGTGGACTAACACAGTAAATTGGTACCAGTAGAGAGGGGAGCTGCTGAAAAGATACGCAAAAATGTGGAAGCAACTTTAAAACTCGGTAACAGGCAGGCAGAGGTAGGAACAGTTTGGAGGGCTCAGGAAAAACAAAAACAAAAACAGGAAAATGTGTGAAAGTTTGGAAATCCCTAGAGACCTGTTGAATGGCTTTGACCAAAATGCTGATAATGATATGGACAATGAAATCTAGGCTGAGGTGGTCTCAGGTGGAGATGAGGAACTTGTTGGGAACTGAAGCAAAGGTGACTCTTGTTATGTTTTAGCAAAGAGACTGGTGGCATTTTATCCCTGCCCTTTTTTGATATTTGTCTGACTTTGAACTTGAGAGAGATAACTTAGGGTATCTGGCAGAAGAAATTGTTAAGCAACACAGCATTCAATTGGTGACTTGGGTGCTGTTAAAGGCATTCAGTTTTATAAGGGAAGCAGAACATAAAAGTTTGAAAAATTTGTAGCCTGACAATGTAATATAAAAGAAAATCCCATTTTCTGAGGAGAAATTCAAGCTGACTGCAGAAATTTGCATAAGTAATAAGGAGCCAAATGTTAATCCCCAAGACAATGGGGTAAATGTCTCCAGGGCATGTTAGAGACCTTTGCAACAGCCCTTCCTGTCACAAACCTGGAGGCCTGGGAGGTAAAAATTGCTTCCTGGTTCGGGCCCAGGGTCCCTCTGCTGTGTGCAGCCTAGGTACTTGGTGCCCTGCATCTCAGCTGCTCCAGCTGTGACTAAAAGGGGCCAAACTACAGCTTGGGCCATGGCTTCAGAGGGTGCAAGTCCCAAGCCTTGGCAGCTTCCAGGTGGTGTTGAGCCTGCAGGTGCACAGAAGTCAAGAACTGAGGTTTGGGAACCTCCTCCTAGATTTCAGAGGATGTATGGAAACGCCTGGGTGTCCAGGCAGACATTTGCTGCAGGAGTGCACACTGATGGAGAACCTCTGCTAGGGCAGTGCAGGAGGGAAATGTGGGGTGGGCACCCCCACATAGAGTCCTCATAGGGGCACTGCCTAGTGGAGCTGTGAGAAGAGGGCCACTGTTCTCCAGATCTCAGAATGGTAGATCCACCAATAGTGTGCATCCTGCACACAGAAAATCCATAGACCCTCCATGCCAGCCCATGAAAGCAGCTGGAACAGACGCTGTACCGCACAAAGCACAGAAATGGAGCTGCCCAAGACCATAGGAATCCACCTCTTGCAACAGCATGACCCAGATGTGAGACATAGAGTCAAAGGAGACCATTTTGAGCGTTAAGATTTAACTGCCCTGCTGGATTTCAGACTTGCATGGGGCCTTTAGCCCCTTTGTTTTGGCCAATTTCTTCCATTTGGAATCGGTGTATTTACCCAATGCCTATACCCTCATTGTATCTAGGAAGTAACTAACTTGCTTTTGATTTTACAGGCTTACAGGTGGAAGGGACTTGCTTTGTCTTAGATGAGACTTTGGACTGTGGACTTTTGAGTTAATAATGAAATGAGTTAAGACTTTGGGGGACTGCTGGGATGGCATGATTGGTTTTGAAATGGGAAGACATGAGATTTGGAGGGGGCCAAGTGTGACATCAGGGTTTGCCTGTGTCCTCACCCAAATCTCATCCTGAATTGTAGCTCTCATAATTCCCTTGAGTCGTGGGAGGGACCAAGTGGGAGATAATTGAATCATGGGGGCGGTTCCCCCATACTGTTCTCATGGTGGTGAATAAGTCTCATGAGATCTGATGGTTTTATAAAGGGAAATCGCTTTGGCTTGGTTTTCATTCTCTTCTCTTGTCTGCTGCCATGTGAGATGTGCCTTTCATCTTCCACCATGATTGTGAGGCCTCCCCAGCCACATGGAACTGTGAGTCCATTAAACCTCTTTCTTTTGTAAATTGTCCTGTCTCAGCTATGTTGAAAATGGACTAATACAAGGCCCAAGAAAAACAGGACCAAGAAGATCATGAATAATGAATGTGCTCTTCTGTGTGTGTGTGTGTGTGAGAAAAGATTATTGTATTAGCAATTCCTTTAATACTATTCCTTAAATCCATTCTTTCAGTTTATTAAAAGTAAATCTATACCCACAAAGTCCCAAATTCAGATTGGCAGCTCAATTTGGTGGCCCAGAGGTATGTAACCTATTATTCCAGATGCAATTAGAAAGTTATGGCAATATGTGAAGTCAAGGAAACAAATTGAATTACTTTTAGGAAAATTTTGCTCATAATTATTGTCTAGATTAAGAATCTTATGGTGCTTCTAATCTCTCTCTGATCCATGTGCTTAGATAAGGGAGGAGATACTAAACACAGACTGGCCAGAATCTCTTTTGGAAGAAGAGGGTCAATTAGCTGTTGGTAGCCACGTTGGAAAGTCATCTTTATATATCCTGTCTGACACTGCTGCCATAAAAACCCATGTGTTAGGGGGCAGAAGAAATCAGGTATCGGGAAAGAGAATAAAGTAAATGTTCAAAGAGAAAGAGTGCTAAGAGATCCCACAGACCACGAAAGAGAGGGAGAGAGAGCCAATTGACATTCTACAACCCCAATTCCCATGCAGCATGGTTTTATTAGGTTTCACATGCTTCCATTCTGTTCTCGAATGAATACCACTTTTGCTCAGTTCTTATTAATAATATCATTTAAGGTTTAGTTGAGAAAAAAGTTTCTTTAATTTCTAGACTTGGTATTTAATTGACCTCTTGCAATCTATGCTTAGATGTGTAATAGTCATTTCAAAATTCACATGCCTAAAACTGAACTCCTGAATTTCCCCCAAAGGTGCTTCTTTCACATTTCATCTTCTTCTCAGCTCAGTAAATTTCTGTATCTTTTTCAGGCTAAAACTATTTGACTTTGATTCATTTTTTCTCACATAACTATATCCAACCCCATAGCATGTCCTGGTGACTCTATCTTCTGAATAGAATATTCAAAGTCTGCACACTTCTTGTCATCTTCATTACCACCTCCTTTTTCTAAGCCATTATTTTGTCCTGCTTGGATTATTGCAATAACCCTTTGTAGTCCCTGTTTCTGCCTCCTCTTCTCCCTTCAGTCTATTTTCTACACAGCAGCCAGATTAAACCATGTCATTCTTCTGATCACCATGCCATTAAGCTTCCCATTTCTCTCAGGCTAAAAGCCAAAAACCTTATAATGGCATCTCCTCTTTCACTGTCTAACCTCACCTCCAACTATTTGCCTCCTCATTGACTTATTTCCAACTACATAGGCTTCTCAGCTCTTCCTGAAACACTCTCTTCTCAGGCCCTTTGCCTTTGCTGTTCACTCCACTTCTCAGGATTTCTCCTCAATTATCTACCTAGCCCCATTACTAATCTTCAGGTCTTTGCTCAAATGTCAACTTCTGAGTGCAGTTTTTCCTATCATTGCATTTAAACTAAAGTATCACCTACCCCTAGGATGTCCTATCCCTCTTCTAGCTCTTTCCCCCATAGTATGTATGTATGTATGTATGTATGTATATATATATTTTTAGATGAAGTTTAGATGGAGTTTAGATGGGCTCTTGTTGCCCAGGCTGGAGTGCAATGGTACAATCTTGGCTCAGTGCAACCTCTGCCTCCCAGGTTCAAGTGATTCTCCTGCCTCAGCTTCCTGAGTAGCTGGGATTACAGGCATGTGCCAACAAGCCCAGCTAATTTTGTATTTTCAGTAGAGATGGGGTTTCCCCCTGCTGGTCTCGAACTCCTAACCTCAGTGATCCACCCGCCTCAGCCTCCCAAAGTGCTGGGATTACAGGCATAATCCATCGTGCCTGGCCCTCCATAGTATTTAGAAGTATTTACCATAGCATGCATTTTCTTCATTTTTACTTTTTTTGTTTCTCTCTACTAAAATATAAACTCTTTGCTGGCAGGGATTTTTGACTATTGAGATCATAGCTGTTTCCCATGTTTCTAGAATGGTGCCTGGCATACAGTAGATGCTCAAGAAACCCTTGAATAAATGAATAAGTGAATTCACAGAATAAAAATACTTGTGGGGGTGCAGTTGGGGAAATGGCTGAATTACACAAACTATTTGTCTCTACTGCCCTATTTCAGTGGAATATTGCCAACTCTTTGCTCTGCTTTGTTCTATTTAGATTCTGCATCTGTGTAGATTTCTCTTCCAAAATTTGGGGATGTATAGTAATTTAGTCAGTGAAAGAGTTGTTTCCATGGATGCTTGGTAAACTGATTATAATGAAATTGGCACTGGGTCCTAGTTTTAATATGACACCATGGCATATTATAATTCTAATTTCCAATCTAAAGTTTCTCTAGTAGCAGAATAAGTACTTTCCCTGGGCATTTTTTTTTTCCTGCAGAACTTAGATAAAAAGCTCATGTTTTATTTGGCATCTGATCACTCATAGCAATCTTCTCAGATAAAAACACAATGTCAGTGAGAAGAAAGGAAAAACCTCCTGCCGAATAGAAGGGAATAATCCCTTGTAAAACTGTCTCTGGATGCTAATGAGCCAACAATAAAGGCCCTATTATGTAATTGTTTTGAATGATATTGTTCACATTAAATTTCAGTGATGCCAAAGGCAGAATCACCCTGAGGCTCTGATACATCAGTTAGAATAATGACACAGATTCAAGCTCATCAATTTTGCTAATGGCTAGTGCATCTACTTTAGACCAGCAAGGAAAAACAAAAACTTGAGTTTTACTTTTAATCTTATTTCAACGTTATTGATCATATTCTTTAACAAAGAAAAAAGAAAAATTATATTGAGGCATCAATATCCAATACCCTGAAACATGCACAAACATATCCCAATGAGACAACACTAGGATCAAAAGTGTATGAAGTCCCCCCATCTGTCCACAGGCTGAAATAACAACACTTTGTTTGTCTTCAATTTCTTGTGTCTTCATACTTTGATGTCTGGTTAGATTGGTAATTGATTCCATTACCATATGTCGACACTTTAAATAATGAAATGGGTAATACAAACTGGGACAAAATGGATAGTCAATATATTTTGACTTTCTCCAGAATCTAGGAAACTTAGGTAATATCTAGTCATTAAACCATGTTTGATCTCATAAGTAAAAAACGAATACCTTAATGGCTCTATAAGGATAATATGGATTCCAACAGGCACTAAAATTTTATACCACATGAATGTGATACTGTGATCAAGTGGACAGCATTTTGGCATATGCAATAAACCACATTTAACATAATTCTGTTTTTAAGTGTACAATTAAGTTATGTCACAGACTGAGTAGCTGATTCCAGAAATTTTAAAGTCTTTAGCTACAAAATCTAATATTATATTTGAAAGACTAGATCTTTTTGGTAAACTGTTTACTGAAGGGATCAGCTAAGGACCTCTATGATTAATCTTCATATTCTCTATATAATATTCTAAAGCATAAGCCGGGCATAGTGGCTCATGCCTGTAATCCCAGCACTTTGGGAGGCTGAGGCAGGAGATCACCTGAGGTCGGGAGTTCGAGACCAGCCTGACCAACATGGAGAAACCCCACCTCTACTAAAAATAAAAATTAGCTGGGCATGGTGGTGTATGCCTGTAATTCCAGCTAAGTGGGGAGGCTGAGGCAGGAGAATCACTTGAACCCAAGAGGCAGAGGTTGCAGTGAGCCAAGGTCGTGCCATTGCACTCTAGCCTGGGCCACAAGAGAGAAACTCCATCTCAAAAAAAAAAAAAAAAAAGAAAAAAGAAAGAAAGAATATTCCAGAGCATATCCTTTATTAGATATTCTTATAAAATTACAGTTTCTGTGAATGTGAAAATCATGTAGGACAGATGATAAAAAGTATATCTTCTCATGAAATTTGAGACTTGAGAATAACATTAGAGATTATCTTGCTGTAATTTTTTATATTACAGTTAAGAAACTGAGATTCAGTAAAGCAAAGTGATATGGATTCATATTAGAAGTTCTAATTGCATTATATGACTGAAAGGGATCAGAAAAGGCCACCCCAAAACATGTTACTTTGGCATAAGAATTATTTTGAGTTCAAAGCAACTGAGAAGCAGCAGATGAAGAAAGAATTCTCTGTCCTCCCACTTTCTGACTAAAAATAGGGCATAAATTTCCTTTTATGAAGGTTTCCTGCTCTCTTCTCTCACATCAAGAAAAAGAGACAATTCTTAATCACTGGAGACTACTCTTGTCACTGGAGAGTATTTGGCATAAGAATATTTAATAAACAATCCTTACTTTACATTAGTTTTTCCATATTTTTACCTTCCCACAATTTACCATTTCAGAAGCCTAAACCTCTTTTTCTTTGTCTAGTCACTTTTCCACAATTTATCAACCTTTGTTAAAATGATTTATAAGCCCCTGGGTCTAACCACCTCTTAGGGATTTTAACTTCTTTTCTGTGAACCCCTCTCCAACTACGCATGTAAAAATATTAACATCAATAACATATGTATGCCTTTTCTCCTGTTAATCTGGTTTTTTGTCAGTTTAACTTGCAAACCCCAGTTATAAACCTAAGAGAGTAGACGAAACGTTTTTCCTCTCTTATGACATCTCATGACACACTTGATTATTTGCCACTTGATTAAATAACAAGCATTAAGAATGTCCTCATTATTATCTATTTCTGTCATGTGTTTGTAATCCAACTGTTAGTGATTTAGCTTCTTTACTTAAACAAATTCTTCATTAAAATTTTCTACACTATCCACTTCAGAGCTCCATTCCTCTACCTGCTACATGTACTGAGGTGATGATGAGGTGGGGGAGAGTTGAGGGGTGGGATTGCTATTGCCATTTATCCTAAAAGACTGTTTTAGAAAGATACTGGAGAGTGCCTACTGTTTTAATGTTGTAGCTCTAGCTATATTCCAGAGCTTAAATGTTAATGGTTTTAATCTGCCTCCATATTCATACCATTAGGCACCTACCTATATTACTTGGGGCTTAAAAAGTATCAGACAATTGATAACAAAGGGAAGTCATGATGCCTGTCATTAAAGGCCTTACAATCAAATTTGAGGAGACAGCTGAAAAACGAATACAATGAAGAGGCTATAGACACCATGGTAGCAGTCTGTGCGAGAATAACAGGGGACAAAGGCAAGAGTAGACAATTGTAATAGGGTAAATTGACAAAACTCAATAGAGGTGACCCTTGAGCTCATGAAAAGTGGCTTGTTAAGGGAAAGGTGATAAGTAAGTTATGCCATTTTTGTACTGGTGGATCAATCACAAATTTATATAAAAAACTCCTGGAAGCCAAAATCTTTCTCGCAAAATACAGATCCATATATCCAACTGATTTACTTGACCCATCTATTGTGCTTGACATGCTCAAATACAACTTATGGTCTTTCCTTACAAACCTGGTCTTCGCCGTAGATATTCTATCCTATATCTCAAATCAGAAATCTAATCTTGATTCCTCCATTATTAAACCACTGCCAAGTCTTTTCCTGTTAATTTTACCCCCAAAGTATCTTTCAAATAAGTCCAAATTTTTCAGTTTTCTTCTTGACTACTACCATAATTCAAATTATGATCATCAACCACCTTTACTATTACATTACTTCAGTAATTAGAAGAATGCCTATCATATACTAAATGCTTAATAAATATATTTGAATGAATAGATTATTGACTGAACTATATTCCTTTCATTCCCTTTCCTTACTCTCTCATTCATTTTTCCAGAGGGAAGGCAGAGTGATCTAGTCAGCTTTCTAATGTGATTCTCCTATTTAAAATCCTTAACTGGCTTCTCACCACTTAAAAAAAATCATAATAGTAAGGTCCTACATAAATGTATTGGTTAATGCTCCATCTTGAACAAAATAAGAAATGTGAGTTTGTGCATCTGTAATTTACTATTATTGTATAACATGTTCACTGTAATGACACTTCCAGCTTGAATAATTTGAAACTCTGGGTATCACGTACTTCAGTGGATGCAAGTGGAGAGAGAAGAGTGAGGGAAAGTGGTAATCTCATGGGCACATATTTTTGAAAATAAAATTTTAATTGCAATTATTTTTCAAACACAAAATACAGAGAATATATAACAAACTCCATATACTTATTACATAGATCAAACAGTTATCAATACTTTGCATTCTAATTTTTTAGTTGAAGTATTTTAGAGGCAATCCTAAATTTCATGTCACTTAATTTCAACATATTTAAATAAGCCTTTTAAAAATATGAAGATTTTCTTGCATTCTACAATCATTATCATAACTAACATAAATAGCAAAAATTCCTTTGTATCATCTGATATCAAAGCCATATTCAAAACTTTTCGGTTGTCTCAAAAAAACTATCTTTTTAAAATATGGGTTATTATAATCAGGATCCAAACAAGGTCCACACAGTGTGTTTGGTGATGTCTTCTAAGTCTCTTAATTTGAAGCATTCCTTTGTCAGTTCTTTTTA
The DNA here is from genome assembly GCF_037993035.2 of Macaca fascicularis. NCBI lineage: Eukaryota > Metazoa > Chordata > Mammalia > Primates > Cercopithecidae > Macaca > Macaca fascicularis. Next base: position 154,269,561 of record NC_088379.1, read on the forward strand.
AAATTTCATCTCATTGACTTGAAGAAATTGGGTCAGGTGTCCTATAGAATGTCCTATATTATATATTTTTCTGTTTGGTCCTCTGTGGTTTCACTTAACTTCTCTTACTAGTAATACAAATTTTCTGTCAGCTGTCAGCTCAAAAGGTTTTAATAGGTTCAGGTTTAATGTCTTTTTGTATCTCCCTTTACCAAAAACTACATAAGTGATGCTATCTATTTCATGTAGCACCACAAATCAGGCACAAAATACCTAGTGGTCTACCCCTTAGTGATGCTAAAATAGATATGGATTCAATTAGTGTCTTAGTCCATTCAGGCTACTATAACAACATACCATAGATTGGGTAACTTATAAGCAACAGAAATCTATTTCTCACAGTTTAACATGGGGAAGTCCAAGATCAAGGTACTAGCATATTCAGCATCTGGTGAGATTCCACTCTCTGGTTTGTAGATGACACCTTCTAGCTGAGTCCTCACATGATGGAAGGGGCAAACAAGCTCCTCCAGCACTAATCCCATCCATAAGCGCTTCATCATCATGACCTAATCATCTCCCAAAGGCCCCTACCTCTTGATATCATCACCTTGAGGGTTGGGATTTCCACATATGAATTTTTAGGAGACACAAACTTTCCGACCATAGCGGGTGGTGACAGATGGATCCCTCTACTATAGAATTACCAATCAGTCTTTTACCCAACAGCTCCATTCTTTGGTGATCTTTGTCCAAATTAGGTTTCTTAGGGGTTATAAAATGATGATTTTTCTACTTCTATCAATTCTCTTATATTTATTTGCTGGAATTTCTTTTCAAGAAAAACTTTCTTTTATCATTCAAGGCTTTTTGTTTGCCCTAAAATATAATTCATATAGAAAGCTGCATTATTTTTAATTATTTTCCTTTGATAATAGGAACTGGTCCAGGGCCTATTTCTTTTTCTTTATAGCTTTATTTCATGTACCATAAATTTCACTCCTTTAAAGTGCACAGTTCAGTGGTGTTTAGTATATTCGAAGTTGTACAATCTATCATCATAGTAGAATTTTATAACATTTTCAATACCCACTCTCCCAAAAAGCCCACCCATAATAGTCATCCCCTACTACCTCTACTCCTCAGCCTTAAGCAACCAATAATCTGATTTTTGTCTCTATGGATTTGCCTATTCTGAATATCTCACATACATGGGATCATGTAATATTCCATTTTGTGATTCTCTTCTTTCACTTAGCTCAACATTTTCAAGGTTTATTTATGGCAAAGCATGCATCAATACTCCATCATTTTGATTGCTGAACAATATTCCATTGTACAGAAATAGCATATTGTGTTTATCCATTCTTCAGTTGATGGACATTAGGTTATTTCCATTTGGGAGCTATTATGAATAATATTGCTACCAACAGTTGTTGATGAGTTTTATACTGACTTATGTTTTCATTTTTCTTGGGTAGATATCTGAAGTGGAATTGCTGGGTCACATGTTAGATGTGTGTTTATCATTTCAAGGAAGTACAAACTGTTTCCCAAATTGCACCATTTTACATTCCTACCAGTGACATATAAATAAGTGTTTCAATTTCTCCATATATTCATCATGGATATATGAATACATTCATTAATACTGACTTTCTTATTTTGCCATCATAGTGAGTGTGAAATACATTTTCACTGTACTTTTGATTTTCATTTCCCTAAAGATACTGAGCATCTTTTCATATGCTTATTGGACATATATATATGTCCAAATATATACACACACACATATATATACACACACACATACACACACATACACACATACACACACATACACACACACACATATATACACACACACATATATACACACATATAATTGGAGAAAGGACTATTCTCATTCTTTGCCTATTTTTAAATTAGGTTGTCTTTTATTGTAAATGTTCTTCTGTATTGAATACAAGGCCATTATCAGAAATACAACTTGCAGATATTTTTTTCTCCCAATCTATGGGTTGTCTTTTAACTTTCCTGATGGGTGCCCTGTGAAGCATGAAGTTTTAAATTTTGGTGAAGTACAACTTACTTACTTATTTATTTATTATTTGTGCTTTTTTGTGTCATAGTCAAGAAACCATTGCCTCATCTGATATCATAAGGATTTACTCTTATGTTTTATTCTAGAAATTTCATAGTTTTCACTCTTATGGTTATGCATATAATGCATCTTGAGTTAATTTTTGTGTATCTAATTTTGGAAGGGATCCAAATTCATTCTTTTGGCATGCGGATACACAGTTGTCCCAGGACCATTTGATGTTTTCATGATTCTTTTCCTACCAATTTTTGTGGCAATCTTGTAAAAAATAATTGATCATAATGTGAGAGTTTGTTTCTGGACTTTTAATACCATTCCATTTATTGATATGCCTCTCTTTATGCAAATATCACAGTCTTGATTACAGTTCCCTTGTAGTTAAGTCTTAAATAAAGAATCCTCCAATTCAAGTGGGTGTTTCAACTTTGTTCTTTTTTTTCAAGATTGTTCTATTTTTGGTCCCTTGCATTTCCATATGAACTTTAGAATCAGCTTATCAATTTCTAGAAAAAGAAACAACTTAGATTTTATATGGATTGCATTGAATCTGTAGATTAGGTTGGAGAGACCGCCATCTTGGTGGTAATGCTGATCTGTAAACATGAGATGCTTTCAATTAATTAGATCTTATTTAATTTATTTCAATCGTATTTTGTACTTTCAGTATACAAGTATTGTACTTACATTGTTAGAATTATTCTTTTAAAAACATTCAGTCTTTGTGCTATTTTAAATGGTTAAATGGAATCAGTTTCTTAATTTTGTTGTGTGATTACTAATTACTGATATATAGAAATACAAATGGATTTGTATATTAATTTACCTTGTATCCTGGCTGAATTCATTTAACAGTAGGATTTTCTTTTTATGAGATTTTATCATCTGCAAATAGAAATAGTTTTACTTCTTCCTTCTCCATCTGGATATCTAGATGCTTTTTTTCCTAATTATCCTGGCTAGAACATCTAGTGCAATGTTGAATGGTAGCAGTGAGAATAGCTACCCTAAAGGCATTTCTGATCTTAGGGGAAAAGTAATAATTCTTTCTCCATTAAATATTATGTTAACTATGGGATTTTAATAGATTGACTTTATCAGGTTGAAGAATTCCCTTATATTCCCAGTTTGTTGAGCACTTTTGTCACGAAACTGTGTTGGATTTTGTCACATAATTTTTCTGCATTGAGATAATCATGTGCTTTTTTTCTTTATTAATATTGTATAATGCATTAATTGACTTTCAGAAGTTAAATGAATCTTGTTTCATGGGTTAAATCTCACTTGATCATGGGGTGTAATCATTTTTACAAGCCTTTGGATTCAACTCTTTAGTATTTTGTTGAGGATTTTTGCTTCTACATTCACAAGGAATATTTGTCTGTAGTTTTGGGTTTTTTTTTTTTTTTTTTTCTTTATACCTGTCTGGTGTTGGTAATACTGGCCTCACAGAATGAGTGAGAGAAATATCCTCTCCTCTTCTATTCTTGACTTCAAAACGTAACTACAAAGCAGAAGTAATCAAAGCAATGTGATACTGGCACAAGGATAGAGAGAGATAAATGGAATAAAAATTAGTTAGATAAGAATTGGTATTAATTCTTCTTTAAATGTCTGATAGGATCCAACAATGAAGCCCTCTGAACCTGAGATTTTCCTTATGGGAAGGTATTTTACTAGTAGTTCGATCTCTCTACTTGTTTAGGGCTATTCAGATTTTATATATTCTGGGAGGTCAGTTTCAATAGTTCCTGTGTTTCTGGGGATCTGTCCATTTTGTGGAAGTTATCTAATTTGTTGGCATACAGTTGCTTATAGTATTCTTTTATTATTCTTGCATCCGTAAGGTCAATAATGATAGCCCCTCTTTTACTCTTGAATTTAGTAATTTGAGTCTTGTTTGTTTTTCTTTGTCAGTCTAACTAAAGATTGATAGCTTTTGTTAGTTTTTAAAAACCAACTTTTGTTTTTTGTCGACATTCAATATATTGTTTTTCTATTCTTTATCTCATTTACTGTGTTTCTTCTCTGACATTCATTATTTCCTTTATTCTTCTTGCTTTGAGTATAGTTTGCTCTTCTACTTCTGGATTCTTAAGGTAGAAGATTAGGTTGTTGCCTCGATCCTTTTAAATGTAGGCATTTGTGGCTACATAAATTTTGCTCTAAGCACTGCTTTAGTAACATCTCATAAGTTTCAGTATGTTGTATTTTTATTTCCATTTGTCTCAAAGTATTTTCTAATGGTACTTATAATTTCTTCTTTGATTCATTGGGTATTTAGGAGGCTGTTATTTATTTTCCACATAATATGAATCTCCCAAATTTTCCTGATGTTGATTTCCAATTTAATTACATTTTGGTCAAATAACATATTTTGTCTGATTTTGATCCTTGTAAATTTATTGAGGTTTGTTTTCTGGCCTAGCATTTGGTCTATCCTGAAGAATGTTCCATATATACTTGAGAAGTATGTGTATTCTGCTGCTGTTTGCTGCTTTGCTCCCTAGATGTCCATAAAGTCTAGTTGGTTTAAGTGTTTAGGTTCTCTATTTCCTTGTTGATCTTCTCCCTAGCTGTCTACCCACTACTCAAAGTGGGAAATTGAAGGCTCCAAATATGATTGTTGAGTTGTCTATTTCTCCCTTCAATTTTGTCAGTTTTTTTCATATAGTTTGGGACTCCATTAGTAGGTGAATATATCTTGTAGATATTTGGCAGATATTCTTCCTGGCAAAATATTATTAACTATTAGCTTGTTTTACAAATTTAAAATCAATGACTAAAATTCCTGTAAGTGATTCTATTCACATTTTTGGTGGGGCAAAAAATAAATGGAGATATACAAGCAGGAAGGTTGAAGATAAAACAATAACTAAATCTATAGCTAGACAGTGGTGATTTGTTAATCTCTGTCAACTGCAACCAAGCTTTGCAACTGTGAACAGTTATAACAACCATCATTATATAATGTTTTGGAAGGTTGCAACCTCAGTAAAAGAATGGACTAGATAAAAATCTGTCCATAGGGAAAAGGAAATGACATAGATACACGTGTGACATGACCTGGATACTAGGCAGTTTTTTTTCTTCATTGAGTACATACATATAACCTCAGATTTTCCCTCATGAGTTTAATATTAAAATTTATATTAACTCGAGGGTTCCAGAAACTCCAGACTCTGAAATTAATTTATATTTGTTCCATGCAAGGGGTGTCCCAGAAGCCTGGAAAGAAGCCAGGGCAAATCTTTGCCAAGGGATTTATAAACTCAGAATCCAAAATTTACACAACGCTCCAGGAAAAAGGTCACCATCAGTGAATGCAGAACAATACACTGAGGACTTACTCTCAAGAACTTCAAATTTTAAATATATATTAGATATAATGGGAATTAATTAAATTTTAAGGAATAAGATTTGAACCAAAATATAAACAAATATTTGGCAGTTGTGGCTCATACCTGTAATCCCAGCACTTTGGGAGGCTGAGGTGGGAGGACTGCTTAGGCTAGGAGTTAGAGACCAGCCTGGGCAATAAAATGAGACCCTGTCTCCAAAAAATAAAAACATAAAAAAATAGCTGGGCACAGTGACGCATGCCTGTAGTCCTAGCTATTCAGCAGGCTGAGGTGGAATGTTCATACGAGCCCAGGAATTCAAGGCTAGTGAGCTGCAATTGTTTCACTGCACTCCAGTCTGGGCTACAGAGTAAAACCCTGCCTCCAAAAACTATATACACATATATAAATAAATGATAAAATACTATTAAAATATCAGGCAATGTGAAACAATTAGATTTCTGGAGATTAAAAATATAATGATTGAAATTATAAACTTCCATTTGGTTTAATAGCAAAATAGATACTGTTGAGGACAAATGAGCAAGCCATTAAAACGTATTGAAAAAATTAGCAAGAATGTAGAGCAGATGGAAGATATGAGAGATAAAATAGGAAGAAAAGAATGAGAGGTTTCAATATAAACCTAATGGGAGCATTTTTTAAAAGAATATAATGGAAAAGATAAAATATTCGAAAAAATAGGAGATAAAAGTTTTTAAGAACATAAAGATATATAGAAATTCAAGATTCTCAAATCTCAAATAAGAAATAAAAATAGATCCACATCTAAACACTGCTTACTGAAGCTGCAGGGAACCAAAGACCAAGAGATTTTAAAAGGATTAAGGGAGAACGATATAATTACAACAAAAATGGCAGCAATGATAGATCCATATTAATATTATTAACCAAGAGAAAATGACTGTAGACCAAGAATTAAAAGTCCAGCTCAAGAATCATTCAAGACCAAATGAGAATAAAGATAATTTTCGAAAATAAAATATGAGAATTATTCATCACCAACAGCCCCTTAAAAAGTTTTCTAAAAGCTGTATTTCTGGAAAAAGGATCCCAAAAGAAAAGTCTGAGATGCAAGAAGAATTGGTAAGAATGAGCAAAGAAAATGTAAACAACAAAACAAAAACCTCTAAACAAATGTTGCTTGTATAAAACAATAAACAGGGGGGATCTAAAAACACTGAACAGTAGTTTCCAAATTGAGAGGTAGAATTTCACATGCATTTCTTCATTGTGTTCTTGTAGTCAGTGTTGCTCTTGGCATGTCCAATACCACACTTATTTCAATTTATTTAAATATAATGTCTTTATTTTGTTTTCTCTTTGTGAGTTTTTTGGATAATTTAACATGATAACAAATTTTGGTTATCTTACTGCATTTATTTTGATGAGTACATTGAAAGCCTATATAATTGGTTCATATCTTAAATGTCTGAAAATTTTTCTTTCATTATTTCTTTGATAATATTCTTCATTTCTTAAATCTTCATGTTTTGAAACTATAATATTTCAGAGTTGTCCTTCAGTTTAATCCTTTAATTTTCTTATATTTTGTTCCCATTAAAAAAAAAATCTGTTGTGTACTTTATCATTTTCTTTTGGAGATATTTATTTATCTTGCAAAAGTATTATTTTAATTCTCATTATATTATTGATTTCCAAGCAATGTTTGGGTTTTCTGTTGTACTGAGTATAATTTATGTACTTCCTTAGGTTTGCGCAGTCACCTGCCTATGGAGAGAGTCCTGGCAGGTCATCTCACTTTCTCTTCTGATATAACTAGATGTCTCAATTACCCTGGGGGTGAGGATCAGTCTCCATGGCCCCCAGGGGGCTTGCCACAGTAGGAGTTCTGACAGGTGGATGCCAAAGTCCTGCTCAACTAAATCCAGTGTCACTACTTGAAAACTGGCGTGAAGCACAAAGGATCTGGCTTCCACAGTAGCAATTGCATCACTCTGAAGAGTTAAACTTAAAAGATGTACTACAGTTTTGTATATCTAATCTCTTCATCTTGGAGAAAGATTAATTTGAATATTTTTACCTAGCTATTCATTAACTTGTATCAGAAAAAGGGACATAAATGCTTCTAGAGAATTTGTTTGATAAGCAGTTACACTGCCATGAGGTTGTATCACTCACTCCAGACAAGCTTATTTTGTTTTTTATTGGCCTATAATTTTACTGACGTGAAAAAAATCTTAGAAGGAAACCCCACCAAATAAAATCTAGCTAAGGGAATAGGAAGAACACATGTCCACAAATAGATATCTAAAGCTTCTCTACTGAAATCTAAGAATTCGAAGGAGGCCAATTCAAATGGGAAAGATGTCACGAAGTAAAACATATAAACATATCTATAGCTAACATTTGTTTTGATCACACGTTCCTCTAGGAAACACATGGCAACTAGGAAGAAAATCCTATTTTCATTGCCAGCAGTTAAAGGGCTAACCTGCCTTAGAATCCAAAGTATTAGGGGTGTTGTGTGTGTTTTAAAACTAAGCAAGTGCCACTTTACACAAATGGTAGAGATTTACTTTTACAGTAATAACTGTTTCTATTACAGAAATACCATTTGCTGGATATGGCTTTCAGGCAAAATACCAGTATGTGGATTAATAGACTCAAGTCCAATTAGAGTGCTGCTCTTTCAAGAATGATTTACATATGAGCACCCCGGATTTACTGTTTTATTGAAGCATAGTTTTATATGACAAAGTTTGGGAGATGTAAAAGGATAAACAGGAAGGAATCCCAAAGGGTTATGTATTGCTTCTTTCTAACTACTGGGGAATTTTTTCTTTTTTTTAAATGATAGCCATCTTGACAGGCATGAGGTGATATTTCATTGTGATTGTGAGCTGCATTTCCGTGATGATTAGTGATGTTGAACATTTTAAAATATACCTATTGGCAACTGATATAGTTTGACTCTGTGTCACCACCCACATCGTGTCTCGAATTGTAATCCCCAGGTGTTGAGGGAGGGATCGAATGGGAGGTGATTGGATCATGGGGGTGATTTCCCCTATTGCTGTTCTCATAATGTGAGTGAGATCTCATGAGATCTGATAGTTTAAAAGTGACACTTCCCCTTCACTCTCTCTCTTGCCACCATGTAAGATGTGCCTTGCTTCCCCTTTGCCTTCTGCCATGATTGTAAGTTTCCTGAGGTTTCCCAGGCCATGCAGAAATGTAAGTCAATTAAACTTCCTTTATTAATTAGTCAGTCTTAGGCAGTTCTTTATAGCAGTGTGAAAATGGACTAATACAGCAATATTTTAGTCTTTTTTGGAGAAATGTCTAGTAAAGTTTTTAGCCCATTTTTATATCCAGTTATTAGGGTTTTTTTTCTTTTTCTTATTTTGCTGTTGAATTGTAGCAGTTCCTTATACATTTTGGAGATTAACCCCTTATAAGGCATATGGTTTGCAAATATTTTCTCCCATTTCATAGGTTGCCTTTTCACTCCAATGATTGTTTCCTTCACTGTGCAGAGCTTTTTAGTTTAATGCTGTGCTATTTGTTTATTTTTGTTGCTTGTACTTTTTGTGTCATACCTATGATATTATTGCCAAGATCAATGTCACAAAGGTTTTCCCCTCTGTTTTCTTCTAGGAGTTTACAGTTTTAGGTCTTACATTGATTTTTGTGAATGGTGTAAGAATAAAAGGTACAATTTCATTCTTTTGCATATGGTTATCCAGTTTTCCCAACACCTTTATTGAAGAAACTATCCTCCCTACATTGTGTATTCTTGGTGCCCTTATCGAAGATTAGCTGACCATGTATGGGTATAATTAGTTCTGGGCTCTCAGTTCTGCTCCACTTGTTTATATGTCTTTCTTTATACCAGCACCATACTATTTTGATGCTTTGTAATATATTTTGAAATCAGAAAGAGTGATACCTCTAGATTTCTTTCTCAAGACTTTTTTTGTAGTTGTAGATTTTTTTGTAGTTTCACATGAATTTTAGAATTCTTTTGTAGTTTCATATGAATTTTAGAATTGTTTTTTCTTTTTCTATAAAAAATATGATTGGGATTTTGATTGAGATTACATTGAATCTGTAGGTCACTTTGGTTAGTATAGACATGTTAACAACAAATATTGTAACTTCCAATCCATGAACACAGGATGTGTTTTCACTTTATATGTGTTTCTTGTTTAATTTCTTTCATCAATGATCTATAGTTTTTCAGTATGTTAATCTTTCACCTCCTTAACATAAGCTTTATTCTTTGTGATGCTATTGTAAATAGAATTGTTTTCTTAATTTACTTTCTGGATAGTTATTATTACATTCTTTTTTGACAGATGAATGTTCCAGTGTGTGGATGTACTATATTTAATTATTTTTTTGAGACAGGGTCTAGCTCTGTCGCCCAGGCTGGAGTGCAGAGGCACACTCACGGCTCACTGCAGCCTCAAACTCCAGGGCTCAAGTGATCCTCCTGCCTCATTGTCCTGAGCAGCTGGGACTATAGGCATGCATCACCATGCATGGCTAGTTTTATTTTTGTTGTTTCATTTTTGTTTGTTTGTTTGCTTGTTTTAGTAGAGACAAGGTCTCACTATGTTGCCCAGGCTGGGCTTGAACTAGTTGGCTTAAGTGATCCTCCTGCTTCAGCCTCCCAAAGTTCTGGGATTACAAGCATGAGCAACCGTGCCTTGCCCCAAATTTTATTTTTGACGGATATTTGGCTTATTTCCAATCTTTTGCTTTACAAAACATGACATAGTAAATAAACTGGTGCACATGTAGTTTCATACTTATGAATCGAGTAACATTCATAAATAGTCTCAAGGCTCTTGTCTCTGAGTCCTATGGTGCCTACTTTCATCTCCTTCAGGTCTTTTCTCAAACATCATCCTCTTAGTGTGGTCTTTTCTTTTCTTTTCTTTTTTTATGAAAAGAAAAGATTTGTCCATTTATTAGTAAAGAAACTTAAATACAAACGATAAACATACGGAGCATCTTCACTGTTGTTGAAGGTCTGGGGAAACTGGAACTCTTACTCTTTACAGAAGTGTCCTTTGCTAAACGTGAATAAATTAACTAGCTATTGCAGTTTATAAACTATCCCTGGATTTAATAGCATAAAACAACAAGCATTTATAGGCACACAACCCTGCAGGCACCTTGGGATGTTCTGCTAATCTGTGCTGGTATGCTCACATATTTAGAGCCTGAGCTGGGACAACTGTTCTGAATGAGCTAGATCCACATGCCTTGCTTACTTGCTGGAGGCAGGGTCCCATGGGAGTAATCAAAAGTATGCAAGGCTTGTTTGAGGCTTAAGCTCAGAACTAGCACAGTGTCAATTCCAGGGCATTCTATTAGGCAAAGCAATTTGCAAAAACAATGCCAGATTCAAAAAGTAAGAGAACAGAATCCATTTACTTATGGGAGAAGTAAAAAACTGTTGCCATTTCAACAGTAAGCTATAGGTAATTTAATCTATACATATCAGCCTAAAAATTGTCCATACCCACATGAAAAAATGCTCATCATCACTGGCCATCAGAGAAATGCAAATCAAAACCACAATGAGATACCATCTCACACCAGTTAGAATGGCGATCATTCAAAAGTCAGGAAACAACAGGTGCTGGAGAGGATGTGGAGAAATAGGAACACTTTTACACTGTTGGTGGGATTGTAAACTAGTTCAACCATTATGGAAAACAGTATGGCGATTCCTCAAGGATCTAGAACTAGATGTACCATATGACCCAGCCATCCCATTACTGGGTATATACCCAAAGGATTATAAATTATGCTGCTATAAAGACACATGCACACGTATGTTTATTGCAGCACTATTCACAATAGCAAAGACTTGTAATCAACCCAAATGTGCATCAGTGACAGATTGGATTAAGAAAATGTGGCACATATACACCATGGAATACTATGCAGCCATCAAAAAGGATGAGTTTGTGTCCTTTGTAGGGACATGGATGCAGCTGGAAACCATCATTCTTAGCAAACTATCACAAGAACAGAAAACCAAACAGCGCATGTTCTCACTCATAGGTGGGAACTGAACAATGAGATCACTTGGACTCAGGAAGGGGAACATCACACACCGGGGCCTATCATGTTGAGGGGGGAGGGGGGAGGGATTGCATTGGGAGTTATACCTGATGTAAATGACGAGTTGATGGGTGCAGCACACCAACATGGCACAAGTATACATATGTAACAAACCTGCACGTTATGCACATGTACCCTACAACTTAAAGTATAATAATAATAAATAAATTTTAAAAAAAATTGTCCATACCTATACCCATGAATTCCATATCTGTTAATTTAAGTAAATATACATTATGTGTGCAAGATATTTGTGGAAAGCTATTTACAGCAGCATTGATTATTTTAGCAAACATTGGAAACTTTTCATCAATAAGATTTTATTGTAATAAATTGTTACATTCTTTAATGAAAATTACTATAGGCCTTAAAGTGATGTTTAAAATGATATGTGTGCTTATACACATATTTATATAGATAGCAAACACTGTAAATACATTTTAAAGGAAAAGAAACTAATTCCAAAAATTAACAGTGACTTCCTATGGATGATGAGGTTATAACGGATTTCACTTTTTTTTTTATTATTATTATTATACTTTAAGTTCTAGGGTACATGTGCATAATGTGCAGGTTTGTTACATATGTATACTTGTGCCATGTTGGTGTGCTGCACCCATCAACTCGTCAGCACCCATCAACTCGTCATTTACATCAGGTACAACTCCCAAAGCAATCCCTCCCCCCTCCCCCCTCCCCATGATAGCCCCGGTGTGTGATGTTTCCCTTCCCGAGTCCAAGTGATCTCATTGTTCAGTTCCCACCTATGAGTGAGAACATGCGCTGTTTGGTTTTCTGTTCTTGTGACAGTTTGCTAAGAATGATGGTTTCCAGCTGCATCCATGTCCCTACAAAGGACACAAACTCATCCTTTTTGATGGCTGCATAGTATTCCATGGTGTATATGTGCCACATTTTCTTAATCCAGTCTGTCACTGATGGACATTTGGGTTGATTCCAAGTCTTTGCTATTGTGAATAGTGCCACAATAAACATCCGTGTGCATGTGTCTTTATAGCAGCATAATTTATAATCCTTTGGGTATATACCCAGTAATGGGATGGCTGGGTCATATGGTACATCTAGTTCTAGATCCTTGAGGAATCGCCATACTGTTTTCCATAATGGTTGAACTAGTTTACAATCCCACCAACAGTGTAAAAGTGTTCCTATTTCTCCACATCCTCTCCAGCACCTGTTGTTTCCTGACTTTTGAATGATCGCCATTCTAACTGGTGTGAGATGGTATCTCATTGTGGTTTTGATTTGCATTTCTCTGATGGCCAGTGATGATGAGCATTTTTTCATGTGTCTGTTGGCTGTATGAATGTCTTCTTTTGAGAAATGTCTGTTCATATCCTTTGCCCACTTTTTGATGGGGTTGTTTGTTTTTTTCTTGTAAATTTGTTTGAGTTCTTTGTAGGTTCTGGATATTAGCCCTTTGTCAGATGAGTAGATTGCAAAAATTTTCTCCCACTCTGTAGGTTGCCTGTTCACTCTGATGGTAGTTTCTTTTGCTGTGCAGAAGCTCTTTAGTTTAATGAGATACCATTTGTCAATTTTGGCTTTTGCTGCCGTTACTTTTGGTGTTTTAGACATGAAGTCTTTGCCCATGCCTATGTCCTGAATGGTACTACCTAGGTTTTCCTCTAGGATTTTTATGGTATTAGGTCTAACATTTAAGTCTCTAATCCATCTTGAATTAATTTTCGTATAAGGAGTAAGGAAAGGATCCAGTTTCAGCTTTCTACTTATGGCTAGCCAATTTTCCCAGCACCATTTATTAAATAGGGAATCCTTTCCCCATTTCTTGTTTCTCTCAGGTTTGTCAAAGATCAGATGGCTGTAGATGTGTGGTATTATTTCTGAGGGTTCTGTTCTGTTCCATTGGTCTATATCTCTGTTTTGGTACCAGTACCATGCTGTTTTGGTTACCGTACACTTGTAGTATAGTTTGAAGTCAGGTAGCGTGATGCCTCCAGCTTTGTTCTTTTGACTTAGGATTGTCTTGGCAATGCGGGCTCTTTTTTGGTTCCATATGAACTTTAAAGCAGTTTTTTCCAATTCTGTGAAGAAACTCATTGGTAGCTTGATGGGGATGGCATTGAATCTATAAATGACCTCGGGCAGTATGGCCATTTTCACATTATTGATTCTTCCTATCCATGAGCATGGTATGTTCTTCCATTTGTTTGTGTCCTCTTTTATTTCACTGAGCAGTGGTTTGTAGTTCTCCTTGAAGAGGTCCTTTACATCCCTTGTCAGTTGGATTCCTAGGTATTTTATTCTCTTTGAAGCAATTGTGAATGGAAGTTCATTCATGATTTGGCTCTGTGTTTGTCTGTTACTGGTGTATAAGAATGCTTGTGATTTTTGCACATTAATTTTGTATCCTGAGACTTTGCTGAAGTTGTTTATCAGCTTAAGGAGATTTTGGGCTGAGACGATGGGGTTTTCTAAATATACAATCATGTCATCTGCAAGGAGGGACAATTTGAATTCTTCTTTTCCTAACTGAATACCCTTGATTTCTATCTCTTGCCTGATTGCCCTAGCCAGAACTTCCAACACTATGTTGAATAGGAGTGGTGAGAGAGGGCATCCCTGTCTTGTGCCAGTTTTCAAAGGGAATTTTTCCAGTTTTTGCCCATTCAGTATGATATTGGCTGTGGGTTTGTCATAAATAGCTCTTATTATTTTGAGGTACGTTCCATCAATACCGAATTTATTGAGCGTTTTTAGCATGAAGGGCTGTTGAATTTAGTCAAAAGCCTTTTCTGCATCTATTGAGATAATCATGTGGTTCTTGTCTTTGGTTCTGTTTATATGCTGTATTATGTTTATTGATTTGCGAATGCTGAACCAGCCTTGCATCCCAGTGATGAAGCCCAGTCTTTTCAAACCACCCTGCTTAAAATAATGACTCCTCCCCAGCAGGTTTTGGTTCCCACTAGGCTTAACATCCATGAGAACTATAGATAATACTACAAACAATAGCTTCATAAATATATGTTAATTAGAAGAAATGGAGGAAAAGAGAGCAGAGGAAGAGAGACACAAGGCCAGGAAGAATGGAGGTTGGGAGGAAGGGGGTGAGTGAAGAAGAGACGAGTAACAAGACAAGAAAAAAAGAGTGATAGAGAGAGGAGGATAATAGAGCTTTCCCTCAAATAGCAACAAAAATGTAAATATAAAAGACACTTAAATAGATGAAAGCCATTTGTAATTATATTTTTTAAAACTACCATTTCTTTGTACTCACCCTGTTCTTCAAAAATGGGCAACTTCTCGTAATGATTAAGAGCACAGAGTGTGGAGTGAGATTGTGTGGGCCTGAATCCTGCCATCTTCATGCTCTGAATGTGACTTTGGCAGGCTGCTTCATTACCCTGTGTCTCAGTTTCCTCATATGTTAGACAGAAATCATAGCTTATTTTACCTCATGAGGTTACTTATAAATCAATACATGCAAAATGCTTAGCACAGTGCCTAAAACATAGCAGGCTCTCCTCAATAAATGCTAATTGTTGTCCTTTTTCGGAAAGTGTATGAGAAGGCTAGAATTTATGTAGAAAAACACCTTGTCATTTTAAGGGCAGAGACACACACACCCCACATATATTTCATAATTTAATGAAATATGATTGGAGACTCTGGATTGGCTGTAGAAAAGCATTATCAATACTTTTGTTGCTTATCTTTTTTAACTTTAGAAGCTAAAAATCTCTACTACTCAATTCTCTGGCCTCCACTGCTTATGATGTCATGTAACACTATTATGGTCAATGAGAGAAGAGAATGTGAGTAGGTGAGAGTTCCTGGGACATTAGCAATAGGTTTGTTTTTTTGTTTGGGTTTTTGTTTTTTCTTTTTGCTTCTTCCTACATCCTTCTGCTTAGAACATCGACCTGACATTATAATGGGATGTGAGCTATCTTAAGGCGAGAAGCTTAAAAACAAAGCCTCAAAAGTTAAGGGTGAAAGAATGGAAAATAGGGACAATGTGAGTCCCTTATGACACCATGGAGTTAAGGCACTAATTCTAGATTGTCTACATGCAGACTTCATGTGGCATTAGATACATGTATATATTTTAAGAGCTGCCTCTCTGGGTTCCACTATTTCTAGCCAAATACATTCCTAACCAATATAGAAAGATATCAAAATAAAAGTCTTAACCTTTTAGTTTTAAATTCAATTTTTGATAACTTGTAGTTGAGAACATGAGAGAATATTCAGAAAAAACAATGACAGGTTAATATCACCAGCCCTTCTGTATATTAAGATACATTATGAGGCAAAAATAACTGAATTAATATATCATTGAGTGACAACTAAATGATAGATCAATGGAGTAATATTAAATTAAATAAATATCCAAAAGTTTAATATGATAAATTAGGCATGACCAAATGATGGTGAAGGAAAGAAGCACTCAATAACTTTTAACATTATTAATGGAAAAGAAATTAGGTTTATCCACAAATCTCATGCAAAGCTGTATAGACTAATTCTTATGATAGACGATGTCTACGGAAGGAAATCAGAGTGCCCTTTCATATGCTATTGCTGTATACTTTGCTGTAGCACTTTTTACATCTATTAGAAGTGGTGACTTCCTTGTTTTCTATCAGCAATTTCTTTTTTTTTAATTTTTTTTATTTTTTATTTTTTATTTTTTTTTACATATGTAAACTTGTGCCATGTTGGTGTGCTGCACCCATCAACTCGTCATTTACATCAGGTATAACTCCCAATGCAATGCAATCTATCAGCAATTTCTAAAAGAGTGTATGTGTGCTCAATACATGCACAATAAATAATTTAATGCATATATCTTTAGATGTTTCTGGCTGTGCTAAATTTAGATGAGTAAAATAGGCCCACCCTCAAAAACCTTACAGCCAGAAGGGATACGATGATGTAAGTCTCCCAAAGAAGATAATACAAGTAGAATGTTACAGATGTCTAAGGCAGATGCAAACCAAATATTCTGTGAATTCACAGTATTCAAATTAATTCAAGAAGGCATATGGAAACATTTATGTTTTTGTCAAATAAGCAAAAACATATAACTTTTAGGTTCATGTATATTATTTAGAATGGTCTTTATATTTTAGTGGGCGACAGACTTTGAGAATTAAATCCCTGCCAGTAAACACTCCTAAAGAGAGACAGAGGCAATAATTTTTTCACACAATTTTAGGAGATTCAGAATTTCCCTGATATTTGACCATAAACATTGAGTTAAGGATGATATATGTTTGATCCAGACATTTGTAGTCCAGTTTTTATCAATATTTGTGTGATAAATAATTTGATTTTGTCCCTATATATACTAGCAAACATCTCATAGAAATATATTTACATTTTTTTGTGAAGATGACCAGAACAATGCTGCGGACACAAGTACAATAAAGGTATGATTTAAAATGCAGGTATCAAACATTACATTTCAATGGTTAGGTAGATATTTTGCTTACAAAGTGAGTTAAGAAAATATAACAATTTTAGAGCAATGAAACTGTTTCTAAATGATTATTTTTCAGCACTGCTAATGAAAATGACAACTTTCCCAACAATTACTCCATGAAAACTTAGCACAATTTGAAGGTTCTTTTTATAAAGGTTGATTCGATTCTAGGATACTGAGAGCATTTTGTACATACAACTTTAAACATTAATTATATTTTTAGTGCGAAACTATAATATTCACTTGGATGATGTGGAAATACACATAACAGAACTTTTTTATAGGGAAATGTTGATGCACGGACATAAGTTGTAACTTTTCATGACAACTATATGGATAATTTGGTCTGAATGATAATATTTTTCTTATAGTTGTTATTGCTGTTGACAGAGGTGAAAAAAGAACAGAAATGATACATTCTTGAAATTCAGAACTTGGTGAATTCCATTAAGGCACAAAACAATATTAAGGTTCTTGGGTTCCTCTTTTCCACTGGCTTTCATTTTACTGTACTCTCAATAATAGGACAACACTAGATCCTATTGTGCGGATCTAGAAAAACAGTTATTCCTCTTGATCTTCTACCCATACCTTTGTAGAAATTCAATACTGAAGAAGCAGTGCTGGGGGCCTAAGGTCGCAAAGTATATAAGGGAGTTTATGTTCATGTGAGTTTAGCAAAAAAAATAAGTGTACCTCAGAAATTAGTATTCACAGTTTATAAACCATTTTGGTGGATATTTGTTGGTTCTGAGCATGTGTTTTCAAATATATATCTAATACTAACTCTAGGCCATGATCAATTATTTTTTCCCATGAAGGTGAAGGGATTTGGCTTACAAAGGAATGAGACAGAATAAGAGAGGAGAGAATACTGACTTAATGACTCTTATTTACATTCAATAAACAATGTTCCTTTTTTTTGTGACAGAATCATGTTGGGAATCAATATACCATAAACCAAAATTAGAAACTGCTTAACAATGCTTTACTAAACAAATGGAACTCTGTAGTTATGTTTCCTAGAAACTTAACTAGGAAGTCTCTAGTTGGAGTATCCTATGTCATTTAATTATTTTAAATAAATTATGCCTTTATTTGTATGGTGCTTCACAAATTGCAAAGCAGTTTCACAAAAAAAAAACGTTTTATCTAAACCTCACAACTTTTGAGTAGTTCATTGCATTTCACAAATGAGGTTTTTCAATGCCTAGTAAATGACCAAACCAGGATGTTAATCAAGTTCTTTCAACTCTATCACATGTTATTTCCAATTCAGCATGGTACTTGCATTTTATGATACAGAAGATGTACTAGCTTTATATTTTTTACTTATAAAATAATTTATCATAATCCTCAGATGTCATTCTTATTTAAAAAGTGTATCACAAACATATCCAGCATAAGCATTTTTAAGTGAATGAAATATTTTGATTATCTTCAGTGTTTTATTTCTTAAGACTGAATTTAGTTGGTGTTCAGTTCTCCTTAAGAGAGATATTTATAGATTGAAACTACCTTTCCAGACTGCTGATTTCTTTCCAAACAAAATTTCTTTTTACTTTTTTTCCTCTGGCACAAGTTCCTGCATGTAACAGCAGGAATACAAATTATGTCCAAAGCACTTACGTAGTTGGCAGAAGTATTTTCTCTTCTGCAATAAATTTATCAAACATTTTTCAAAACAGTAAATCCTTGAAAACAAGGGCTGAATTCCAAATAGGATTATCATAGTTATGCCATTTACAGTGTTTTAGTTAAAAGAATCTTCAATTATCCATTGTAAAGATCCTAAGTTTGAGAGCAATAACAATTTGCTATGGGCCTGAACTGGCAGACTAATTTTCAGCCTCAGCTACCCTATTTTTTTTTTTTCTTGAAACTTTAGGCCAATTTTTCACTATGGGAAATGCATTGCTAATTAGTGATCAGTTCCTGCATGAGTCTTTCACTCATCCTATGAATATGCCTGCCATTGCTGATAGTAGCATCATCATCAAATCCGGAGCATAATGGGACAGATGGAGGAGAAAGAAGAGCTTCGAGGATTCAGAAGACAAAATTGAGTTCATAAGACATCATTTATAATGTCCCTATGTGTGCAAATTCAATTAGAGGTAAAATATTGATTAGGTAGTTGATGTCACAGATAATACATTATGGAAAAGCAATTAAACATTTTCAATTTTTCATTTTTTAAATATTCACAACCGTATAGCAGAATTAAAGATGAGTTAGTTAGGAAGTAGATGGTGCCGATGAAGGAGAGAAATGAGTCAGGTACAGACAAACAACCAAATAAATATTTCTTTAATTATCAAGTATTCAGCAAGCATTTATTAAGTGTCTAATATTTGCTAGGCATCCTGTCAAGCAAAATGGATAAGAAGATGGATACACAGAGTAAGACAGAATTTCTTCCCTTAAAGAGCTCTCACCTCTTGGGAGCACTAAACAGACACACGTTCTTCGATGCACCTTGCACCACTGTTCAAATTCACTCAGGTATGTATCCAGAATTATGGAGATAGAACTGAGTAGATTGAGGCAACCCCAGCTGCCACGTCTTTATCAGACCAATCAACACAGAAAATCAATCAGTACAGTAGTGCAAATGGCCACTATCAGCATGGATTTAGTAAGGCCTCCTAGACTCTAAATATGTGACCTTTGACTTATATTTCTAAACTCTGTTAGAAAATATTAACCAGATGGAAACTCATAGAAAACTTTCTGGGCTCTTGACTCTCAAACAAAAGAGTACCCTGAGAGTTCAAACGTGCGTTTGAATAATCTTTACTAAAAACATTGCAATACACAAGAGGTGGAGATATTATGAAAAGTTTCAATGTATGAATACAGAGCCAGAAGACAATATCAGAAATGCTCTATAGGAAAGGTGGTGTTCATTTTTTGGAGTGCAAAATACAGAAGTCTAGCAGCTGGCAAAAGCTAAATCTGAACAAAATTAAATCAGATATGGAACAAAAAGTACAGTTAGTGACCATAGATAGGGCAGCGTTTGGAGTGCATAAATGAAAGAAAAGAATGTAGTCTCCAAGGGTGTACAAAAATAATTGTACAGAAAATATGTATGTATATATATAAGGCTTTTTATACCAAATGTTTATGGAAAAATATGAATTAACCAGTTAATAACAAAGTGTTCTCTAGAGAAAGCAGAGAAATATATTTCATAGAGAAATATATTTAACAGATAGACACAGTCACCAATCTATATTCTATGTAGCAAGCATAATTTTAAAGATCTAACAAATTGAAATTATTTGCTAAAATTTCCCATTGCAGAGAAGCAAAAATTCAGGAAATGTATAAAAGTGTTCCATCATGAAACAGAAAATTATGTTTTGGAATAAAATGAGAGTTCATTCATTTAGGAGTCTCCTGTCTGGTAAATTTTCATGTCCAGAAGAGAAGAAAAATTAGGCCACAAAAAGAAAGGAAAAAAAGAAAGCTTCTAAGCAGCCGAAACAAATTGCATAAAGTCATAATATACACAACAAACAGTTCCTGGTAGAGTGCTTGAAGCGTTTGTTGATCACTGAATTAGTCAAACAGGAACTTCCTAGACCCTCATTCTACAGCCACTTAGCCTTCATTTTAAACACTTTTCTTGGTTTGTCATTTGTTTTCTTAGCTCCCAAGATATTAGAGAGGGAGATAAGTAAACACATAAGAAGAACATGACACACTGGGGCCTGTTAGGGGGTTGGAGGCTGCGGGGAGGGATGGCATTAGGAGAAATACCTAATATAAATGATGAGTTAATGGGTGCAGCAAACCAACATGGCACATGTATACCTATGTATCAAACCTGCACATTGTGCACATGTACCCTAGAACTTAAAGTACAATAAAACAAAAAGAATAAGTAATAGCTGACCCTCAAAGACTAAAGAAAGGGATAGAAAATAAAATTTGAAAAAGCCTCAAGAATATTCAACATCAGCCACTTAATGTTGAAATATGCTTCTGAAATAGCTCTGAATAGCTTCTGAAATGATGTGCAGGACAGGAATATTACTTAAAGTCACAAACTTGTTTTATTCATCTATTGTTTCAATAAATATTTATTGATCATCTATGTCAGTATTTTTCAGCCCTTTTTAAATTTTCACCTCCTAAGGAGCATATATATATATATATGTGTGTGTGTGTGTATATATGTGTGTGTGTACGTATGTATATACACACACACATATATGTATGTGTATATATGTGTATGTGTGTATATATGTATATGTGTGTATATATACACATATACATATATACTTGCTTGCTCTATTTTGCTCTTGCTTGCTCCTTCCTTGCTCTATTTTGGTATTACCATGAAATTATAATACCACAGATATACTGTTCATATTTTTATAAATGGTGGCCCTTTGGAAGTTCTCAAACCATTGTAATAGCCAAGATTTTTTCACTCTCTCAAGAACCAAGTTTGCTTCCTTGAAGAAAATATCATTCCCATTGAACGTACATGTTCTACCCATAGCGAGGCACTGCCAGGCACAATGTATTTAATAGTGAGCAAATCAAAGTCTCTGCTCCTATGGGATTCATTTCTAAGAAGGGAGATAATTATAATAATATAGACATATAAACATGATATGGTGACATATGCTAGGGTATAGTAGTGAGCCCATAATATTGAATATCACCACCAGTCAGGGAGGTAAGAAAAGGTTTACTTGAGAAACTGACATTTGAAGAGAGATCTGAAGAATGAATAGAATAAACCAGTAAGGAACAAGGAAGAGCATTCAACATAGGACATCATGTATGAAGGTCCTGTGGCAAGAGGAAGCATGGGAAAAGCAAGAGACTTAGGAAGACCTGTGTAGATAGAGCACTGAGAATATCAGAGTGCTCTGTAAGAAGGCAAGGGTTACAGGTCCTAGTAACAAGTCTCTATTATCAGAGCAAAGTAAATAAATACATGCCAAAGTGAAAAATACAAGTCTTTAAGCCAAAGTGGAATATATGACATGACCAGTGTCATGATCATCACATAGCATACAAACTGAATTATTTATTTATGAATTCCTAGAATTATAGCAGCTGTAACATTTTCAATGTTTTCCACTAAGATGCCTATTTTTCAAAAACCGGAGGTAGATGTCAGTTACCTAGATAATTAAATTCTAACAGTCTCTGTTAGTCTGTTTTCATGCTGCTGATAAAGACATACCTGAGACTGGGTAATTTATGAAGAAAAAGAGGTTTAATGGACTCACATTTCCACATGGCTGGGAGGCCTCACCATCACGGTAGAAGGCAAAAGGCACGTTTTACATGGTGGCAGCCAAGATAGAATGAGAGCCAAATGAAAGGGTTTTCCCCTTATAAAGCCATCAGACTTGGTGAGACTTACTCACTACGACAAGAACAATATGGGGGAAACCACCCCCATGATTCAATTATCTCCCACCAAGTCCCTCCCACAACACAAGGGAACTATGGGGGGGCTACAATTCAAGGTGGGATTTGGGTAGGGACTGATAAAGCTAAACCATATCGCAGTCTGACAGTTACTTCTCAATTTAATTATTCTACACTGCTTTCATAAATTGTAACATTTTGAAATTAATTTTTAAACAAATTTTTATGGATTTAAGGGTACAAGTGCAGTTGTGTTACATGATTATATTGAGTAGTGGTGAAAGCTGGGTTTTTACTGTACATTGTACACCCAAGTAGTGTACAATGCATCCAACAGGTGGTATTTCATCCCTCCCTCTGCTGCCCCACCATTTGGAGTCTCCAGTGTCTATTATTCTACTCTGTATATCCATGTACCCATTGATTAGCTCCCACTTAAAAGTGGAAACGTGGTTTTGTTTTCGTTTTAGTTTTCTGTTATTGAGTCATTTCACTAAGGACAGTGGCCTCCAGTTTCATCCATGTTGCTGCAAAAGACATGATGATTTCATTCTTTTTTATGCCTGAGTTGTATTACATAGTATATATGTACTATATTTTTAATGCAATCATCTTTGGATGATGAACAGTGATGGACACTCAGTTTAGAACAGTTGATGGACACTTAGGTTGATTTCATGGCTTTGCTATGGTGACTAGTGCTACAATAAACATATAAAGACAGGTAAGTTTTCATATAATTTATTTTCCTTTTGGTAGATCCCCAGTAGTGGGATTGCTGGATCAAAGGGTATTTCTATTTTTAGTTCTTTGAGATAGCTCCATACAGTTTTGTTGTACTAATTTACATTCCCAACTACAGTGTATAAGCATTCCCTTTTCTCTATAGCCTCACCAACATCTGCTGTTTTTTGACTTTTTAATAACAGCCATTCTGACTGGTGGAAGATGGTGGTTTTTATTTGCATTTCTCTGATGATTAGTGATGTTGATTTTTTTTACATGTTTGTTGGTCATTTGTATTTCTCCTTTCTTTTTGTACCCCATACATTTATACAATTATAAATTGTCAGTTTACACAAAAATAATGCCAGGAAAATCAGGTATTTTTCTCCTTAAAATTAAACCTACTTAATTGTGACATATGGAGTCATAAAGAAAATGAACTATGAATGTGTGAAATAGATGATGATTATATCTAAAGTATGAAAAGTAAACTGGTTATAAAATAATTGATGAAGGATAAATATTGAAAAGAGGCATAAGATGCGTCATCCAGAAAGCTACAAGATCTTCTCCTAAACTGATATACTACGCCATCTGAATTTAAATGAACTGTAGTGTTGTTTCTTTTACCTCTGAATGCCTTTTGTTCCTACCATGTAAGAAATACCCATTAGAAGCCAAGCAATTTTAAGAAAGAGCTTTAGCAGTCACTCAATCCCCATTCTCTGGTACTATAACAACAGGAGGTGAGTCTTAAAGAACTTGGAAATTTGTTTAAATTTAAGGTTCCAATAAGTTCCAAATACATTTTCGATTATTATCCTCAGTATGTTTGTGTTTATGTATGTGTGCACATATCATTGAATATTAGGTTATAAAAGGTAAAAAAAAAAAAATGGTCACTTGAGGTTTTTCTATTTTTTTTTTCAGATAATACCATAGCAGAGAAACACAACTGCTGTTCTTTAAGAGCAGACGTCTCCCCTGTTTATGCTCTCAGGTTCACCAGAAGTCTAGCAGCTGGTACATAATATGAAAGAAAAGGCAGGGAGGTCTAGATGCATTTTTTTATGTCATTCAAGAAAAACCTCACCTTGCTTCAACCTAGCTGTTCAACATTTTGTGTACACATCACAACCTTTAAAAAAATTACTTCCTGCAAATACTTCTATTTTCCAAACCAGGTAAAGTTACATAAAATGATCAACAACTTTCCATAACACTGCTGAAGATAGTGGAAGTACTGCCCCATGTCATTCTGGAAAATAAGGATGGGCTCCCTACCAGCAGAGGCCTTGGGCTACTTCCAGGGTCTTTGGAAACGATCCAGTGAGTAAGAAGCTAGATCAGAAAATATTTACTAAGGATGCACAAAAGGTCAGTCAAGATGGGGCCTCAGAAGATGTTACAAATGACTCTAGGATGGGTGCAAGGAGGCATGCGTGAATTGACAGACTGAAAGGCCTAGCAGGGGTTGGACTGTGGCCCATGCCAGTCATCCTCTAGCCCAGGAATTCATGGCCCACACCAGAATGGCCTCCACTCAGATATTCTGGCACTCCCAATGGCTGCACGCTGAGTCATAGGATGTGGCAAATAGTCTAGCAATTATCAATCTGGCATTTCACTAAGTATAAATCACAGGGCTGCTTTTGTTCTATTTTGTGAACGCCCAACTGGCAAACAACAAAACAAAGGATGGCAGAAAACTTTTTGAAGTTTCTTCACCAACTCCCTTTTTGAAGTCAATTGGAAATTCGTGTGGTGACATAGGGTGTAACTGTTTTTATAAATAAAAGAGAAAGAATAGTGGGTGCAAAGGCTTATGAACAGCTCTGAATTCTGCCTAATGAGCTGGGATGCCGAAAATGTTCCTGTTCTCCCTAGTGTTTCCTCCACCATTTATGAAGACCCTCCACACTCCCTTTCTAAAAGAAGCAAAAGCCTCAGTAGTGAAGCAGTAGCACAGAGAGGATAAGCAGGCAGCAGCAATAGCCTGTTATTGGTCTCTACCTACCCTGCCAGCTGGCCTTATTCACACTGCATCCAGTAGCACAGCCCAGTAAAAGAATCAGTTCTCAGCCTGGCGAGGTGACTCACGCCTGTACTCCCAGCACTTTGGGAGACCGAGGCAGGTGGATTGCGAGGTTAGGAGTTCAAGACCAGTCTAGCCAAGATGGTGAAACCCTGTCTCTACTAAAAATACAAAAATTAGCCAGGCATGGTGGTGGGCACCTGTAATCCCAGCTACTCAGGAGGTGAGGCAGAGAACTGCTTGAACCCAGGAGGCAGAGGTTGCAGTGAGCTGAGATTGTGCCACTGCACTCCAGCCTGGGTACAGAGTGAAGCTCCATTTAAAAACAAAAAAAACCACAGTTCTCACTGCCAAAAGGTCCCAAACTGCTCCCATTTGCACCCTAGCACTCCTTCAAACCACAATTTTAACTAATATTATTTATAGTACTATATTTATAGAGCATATTTATATAGAAAACAAGGTGGCCTTAAATTATCAAAATAAATTTTCCCTCTTGGATGGAGGTTCTTCTACAAATATATATATATACACACACACACACACACACAGACATATACACATACGTATATACACACACACATCTATGTATGTGTACATATATTTAAACATTTTTATATATTTTTTCATATATATCAATATATTATATACATCCTAATATAAATAACTAAAATGTATGTAATATTTTCATTTTGTGATTTATAAACCACCGGCTTGTCATGAAAAATTTGTATTTCTATATACTGGAATTCAAGATCAAGGATATTAACAGTAGCATTCACATTGTCACACTTTTTTTTTTTAACAGGCAAATTGCTCTTGTACCTTTGCCTTATGAAGAGCTATTTTCAATGACATTTAGGCTAAAATTAGTAAAAAGTCAGACTTCTATCTTTATCTAATGATATCTGATGAAGATGAAATTTTGTGGCTTTAGCTGACTGTCTTAATGAAGGTATGTTAGTGCTGGCCAGTAGTTAACATAGACAAAGGACCTATTCCCAACCCTTCAACAGAATAGATGTTATTGATTGATTTCACCTCACTGGATTTTAACTTTTATATTGGATATGTATAACATTGTGGTGAACAAAAGAGCAAAATTCTTTTCTGTTGCTATTTTAAATTATAGAAAAGGAAAATAAATAAAAGTAATAATCTTGTTGTGTTTCTAAAAGCTAATAGTTGTCTTCTTTGTTGCCATGGATATGGGCATCTTGTTTCTAATAATGGTCTTTTCAAAAAAACTGAAGTTCATCAAAATCACCAATTACATTGTAGCACTTCTATTGCAATATTCCTGAAATTTATAAAACTTATGTATCCTCAATACTTCACTTTCAATAATCTTCAGTAGCAACTTTTTTCTACAATATGTTTTTCAAATATTTTTACATGATTAATATTTTAGTGTATTTTAAAGCAAAATACAGATTTTGTTCATTACAGTTCTGTTGGAGAAAACATAATTGTTTAACAGTTCAAAATATGTTTGTATTTTTACACATATTTTGGTTATGAAAGAAGGTGAAAAATCTGTCAGTAAAAGAGCTACTTGTAGCTAACATTTTCTGAGTGCTCACTATGTGTCAAGTCTTCTTTTGGGTGACAAATTATGTATTAACTAATTTGTATTGGGGAATGAAAATTTACTTGGCAACATTAACAGAGGCTGAAATAAATAAATCACTTTTCAACTATATAGAAAAATAAAATTTATTTGTCAAATATTTCATACAGAGGAAGAGAAGAAAAAGCAAAGGAAAGGAATTTCCAACATGTTTTTCACTAGGTTAATATTTCCAGTTCATCTTATAATTAATTTTGTTAGATTAGGAAAAGTACTTACATTTACTAGGAAGAATAATAAAAATGGCTAGCAATTATTAGATATTTTTAATTGGTACTATGCTATGTTACTTAAATATCTTATATTATTCAATCAACACAATACTGTTGCATCAATTTTTGAAAACTGATGCTAAGGAAAATAAATACTATGTCCTAAGAGACACAACTATAGTAATGGAGCTGAGATTGAACCCAGATTGTTGTTTTTTTCTACTTAGAACTGAAGGTCTCAGCTAAATCATGTGGGTTTTTAAAAGTATTATATAATTAAGCTATGTTGTCTTTTTAAATGGATATCATCATATATATTTTATATATCTTCATAGATCTTTACACATATTTCTTAAAACATGTAACATTGTGTGTGTGTGTGTGTGTGTGTGTGTGTAAAATTCTTCAGTCCTCCCACACTTGCTCACCTCGCCACTCTGCAATCAATCTTGGAGAATAGAAAAGGAATACAAGGGAAGTGGCCCCACAGTAGATATGCTGTTCTAATAGCTATATCTTTGAGTTCCATGGAGAAAAAGGTAAAAGGCCAGGCCACCCTGAGCCTAAGAAATTCCTCAAAACTTGAAAATAAGGCTAGTGAGGTTTTCTTCCCTATAGTACTTAAATTATAATATCTTTTTAATTTTTGACCATTAAAAAAACAACTGTAGGTTACCTTGACCCCTCCCAAAGGGTACTAATTCTTACATTTGTATTCTGACATCTTCTTTGAGTCATTGTGCACTGACCAAATTTCAAGTCATATATTTGTTTGCCTTACTGTTGGTTATAAGCAGTAGTAGTACCTCTGTAGTGGAATCTCACATTTCTACTCATTCATCCAAACTATTTACTGAGCACTTGTGATGTGGCATCAATATGCGAGGTGCTGTAGATAGATTAGTAAGATACGACTCCCACCTTCCATAGTTCAGTATAGAACCTGAGAGACAGATATGTATAGATCTAAATTATAATGAGCTGTGCTAAGCGTTTTCAAAATGTCTGTACAAGGGAGTATGTGAATTCAGAGGATGTAGCGACTACAGAAATCTTAATGTTATATATCATGGTGTCATGTTTTAGATTTAGTTAATGTATGTGAAGGAGTTTCCAGTCCAGAGGGAGAGCATGGCTTTTCTGTAAGAGGGAACATGTGCTAAGGCATGTCCAGGAAAAGTTAAAAAGTTCAGAGTGGCAAGGAGGTAGGAGAGTGGTGGGTGATGGGGTGGACAGAAAGGTGCCAGGGTCAGACTTTGGAGGAGTTTGAGTTTTATTCTCAAAGCCAGTGGTCTCTAAAATCTTTTGTTGTTCACCTCTATTACCACGAATCCCCCAGTATACTTATATTTATTTATGTATAGATGAGCATATATGCACATTATAAAACACACATTAAAAGCACAAATTTCAAAAATACAAAACAACAATTTCAAATAGAGATACTAAGATTGCCTTCTCCTACCTAATAGTTCATTCTGTATCTGTGTACCCTACTTTAGAAACTACTCCTTTAGGCAATGACAATACAGAAGATACGAAAACAAGCAAATGCTGAAATCAGCTTTGCCTATTAAAAAGACTAACTCAGGAAGAAGTAAGGAGAATAGATTGAAAACAAATCTAGTGGGAAAGAGATTGGGTGGAGCCCAGAGTAACTGTCAGGAGATAATGGGAACCTCAGTTAAACCTGTAGCGGGGAGCAGAGGCTGATGCTGAGATAGTGTGGGCAGGGGAGTGTGAATGCTAGGATGCCATCTGCCATGGCTGCTCAGAACCACACATACAGTTCCTAGGGGTACTCGTCTTCTGCATGCTCTATATCAAGACTTAAGAAGGAAAAATCAATTAAATAGAGAAAAGTAAAACAATAAAGAGCAGTGTCTAAACAAAATTTACAGAGTTCGATTTGGGCTGTGAATAGGTGAGTGTTCATTACATGTCTCCATGTTTCTCTGGTTTTGAAATATTTAAAAATAAAAATATAGCTTATTCACATGCTTATATTTTTAAAATAAACTTTATTAACTAGTGGAGAATTTTGATACCTCTGACTATTAAAGATTAAATTCTCCTTACAGAAACTAAGCACTTTTGTTAAACTCACTGAAATGTTGACATGTGAGAATTTCTTACCTTAAAATAATGAAACATTTCATGCATCTAGAGATAGGTGCAAAATTGCTATCAACTCTCTTATTCTGTTACAAAATTAATGAGTATTCAGTGAAGCTATAACAAAGAATTTTCCCCTAGGCATGTTACAAAAACATTTCTAGTTCTAGTATTAAAGCAAAGTCTTGCTTGAGATCTAGTAGTTTTTTTAAATGCACATTTTTGAAAATGACAAATGCCACACAAAAGAATTGGTTTGATTTCTCTTATATTTAAAACCCCTGTCTTATTTATCAACTCCTCTCTTGTAATGAATGTTTTCCTGAGGGAGGATTGAGGAACAATTAATGAGTAAATTCAGAGCTTTCTCCTCTCTTCATCCAACTGCTTAAGGACATAGAGCTCCAATACATTTTGAATATCACCAAAGTATGCAGTCAGTTCTACTGTATCTTCTTCATAAAAGATGATTTTGCCCAAAACCGATGCCTCAAATTACCTCAGGAGTAAGAGATTTCCTTTCATCATGACAGTTTTTCTATTATATAAGAATGCTAAGGTCTGAATTTCAGTCTCTGATTCATGGTACATTCATTTGAGTCTCACTATGAGAGAAAAGCAGTTTTGGAAAGCAGAGATGTGAACCTGAGAGAGTGCATAGAGCCATATATTAGTGAAATAAATAATCACCAATACACTCAGAGTTTGTCCATTATACTCCTTACAATAAAAATTTAATACTTTCATTTTATCTTTTCCTCCTCCTTTTTAAGTGCCCCCATGATAATTTTCTATATTTTATAGATACTTTTCAATTACACAACTAAGATTTATGTCATTAATCTATATAAATAAAAAATCCAAAATTTTTTAAAAATTAAAAAATAAGATTTCTCCTTCCAGCAACAATATACCTATTTAAGAAATTTATTCTCACACTGATAGAATAATCAGAAGTCTCAAATATAAAATTTAAGGATTAAAAGTGTTAATTGATTTTTATAGGACAATAAGTAACAGAGAAAAAAATATCAGGTGTATTGAAGCAAGGTGAAAAACCCTCTCTGACTTGTAGATTCAAGAAAAATGTTTTGCATCAAATATAATAAAACTATGTTTTGTAACATAGATCCAGCTATATATATTTTCTTCTATAATTCTTATTTTTCATTTATGTTCCATAGTATTTGTATCTGGTTGAAAATAAACTCACTTTATATGACTTCTAAAAATGTCAATTATGTTGGAAAAAGAAATGGATACTTTTATTAAAATGCCATCATGTCACAGTTTCATCATATTTAAAAATGCATGTAGAGAAGGATAGCCTTGAACATTTGAAGTTTTGAGGTTACCTAGAAAAATTACGTTGCAATCATTGGCTTGTGAAGAAAGCTCAATCACCATTTCTTGCTCATCGTTCTTTGTAATTGATGATACCACTATATGAAAGAGAACCTGCCATCCACTGACTGGGGAATATTGTGCAAGACATCATTCTTTAAACTTCAGTTTTCTACTATGCAAAATGAAAAAGAAAGTATCTATTTATTACTTGCCTCAGTATTATGGAAATGATCACAGTGATAAGTGTATTTTATAATTCTTTCTGTAAATCACATAATACATGGAAATATTCACAAGGAAGACAGCAGGAACATCCTTGCTAGAACACCAAATGATTGTTCCTCTGTTTTGTGGCTCCTGCTTTTCTTTAGAATAGGCAGAGTATTTTTCTAAATTTTTCCACCTAACAGCAATGTACACCCTACATCTAATCATAAATTGCAACCAAACTAGGAAAAAATGGGTCAGGAATGAGACTAAAATAAATAATAGAATATTCCATAATGGAATATGTAATATTATAGGTAAAGTAGTAATAAACTCTGCAAGGATAGCTTTTCATAAACTCATCTGTTCAGAGTCAGAGAGCTGGGTAGTGAGGCTGGTACAAAATCCCATCTCAGTCTAGAAAAGCTGAACTGGGTAAAAAGCCTGTTAGTAGAGTTAGTTTAGAATCCTAATCAGATGATGGAATGAGTATGACCCATAAAAAAACCTGGTTAACACTAACCAACCCAGACAGAGTTTTCTTCATTTAGGGATGAAGACACGAATCTTGGGATCAATCTCTCTTTCTCTCTCTTTCTGTCTCCCTCCCTCCCCCATGAAGTCTTAAAAATAATACTGCAGAACATAGTGATCCTGAAGATTTAAATAACTAATATATTCCTGAGAAAATATCCATTTTTGTATTATATATATATATTGTTAGAAACTGGTACATGGTCTCTATAAATTAGAAGTCCTCATTCATTTGTTTAAATAAAAGGTCATTAGGTGAGTACTTTCTTTGCTCCAGTCATTTTCATCTCTTTCATAAGGCAGTGTTTCTCAATTTTTGGTATACATTAGAATCTCTTGAGTAGCCTGAAACAGAATAAGTGATGCCTGGGCCCCACCCCAGACCTTGTTAGTCAATGCTGTCTAGGTCGGTGATTCTAGTGTGCAGCGAGGGCTGAGAAACCATATGGCTAGCAGTGGAGGACATACCTGTAAACATGGGTGGCCATAGTTCTTGAGATAAGAGTTACCTCATGAACAGAGAAATGATATAATTTTAGATATTGATTAGAGGAGATTTCAGGCATGGAAATGGCATGATCCAACTCACATAGTTATAAACCCTTCTGCTTTTGTGTGGAATACAGACTAGGTGGGCAAGAGGAAGATTATTAGACTTTAAGTAGTCCAAACTAGAGAAAAATAATGTGACTTGAAAAAGAATGGAAGAAGTAGAGAGCAAGGTATGTTTTGAGCACTGGAAAATGCTGAGAGCTGACAAAGCTGGATAATGAGGTTTACTGCTATTCTGTCTGTTGAAAATTTCTGTAATAAAAAACTGTCTAAATATATAAAATAACTGAGGAATTGCTTTTAGGCTTTTGGGGGAAAAGATTTAGACCCAAGACTCTCACATGCTTTCCAGTTTTACAAAGGTAACAGAAAGACTTTCACAGGGATGTGAAGACTTATATAATTTTCAAATCATTTTAGACATACTTTAGCAGATGAAGAGATTAATCAAAACTCAATTCAAGATTGCAAAGTTGCATAAAATAGGTTTCTTCTTACTCAGTTTGCAAATTCAAGGACCCCATTGGATCACATGTTGTCAGAACATTTGCCACAGGCTGATCTGGCCTTGTCCTTAAGAATCCTTTAGAATTGTCCCTAAAGCTTGGAGGAGAGATTCCCTGGAGATCTATCTGCATGTTCATCTCCTTGTTCACATGGATTTCGATCCCCTCATGTCAGATCGGAAGTGTGGTACAGTTTACGTGCCAGGAGGACGTGGTGCTGTGAAACGTGGTGGTTCTGGCACACTTTGGTTCCAATGGAACTAATCCTACCTGAACATATTTCTGGGCGTCACCTTATTCTGTTAGCTTAAGTCCAGTGAAGTTTAATTTAATAATATTCTAATGTGACTAAATTAGAAACATAATTCATTATACATCACAGTGGACATTTTTAATACAGATTGGTACATAAAACCAGCTAGATTCAAGGTCCACAATTTAATATTTAAAGTTGTACAATTGAGCCATCCCTCTCTGTTACGCAGGAGAAAGACACACTTTACTGTCTCCCCTCTAATGATTTGTCCTTTAGGTTCCAAGCTAGTGGGGATATGTTCAGATGCTAAATGCAACAAACGCATTCTCTATTTCCCTTTTTCCTTTTTTTTTTTTTCTTTTTTGTTGAAAGGCACTTTGAAGTTTGTAAAAATAGCCACTTGAAGATTGTTGGAATTTATCAACAGCAATTGTGGTTTATGGGATGAATGATAATTATCACCTATATACACTTGAGCCTAGCAAATGCTAAAACAGTGTTAAGGGTGAAATTTATAGCACCAAATGCCCACATCAAAAAGATAGGAAGATCTCAAATTGACACCCTAACATCACAACTGAGAACCAAGAGCAAACAAACCCCAAAACTAGCAGAAGACAAGAAATAAGCAAGATCAGAGAGGAACTGAAGGAGATAGAGACCAAAAGACCCTTTAAAAAATCAATGAATCCAGGATATGTTTTTTTTTGAAAAAAAAATTAATGAAAGAAATGAAAGAGACCACTAGCTAGACTAATAAAGAGAGAAGAATCAAATAGACACAATAAAAAAGATAAAGGAGATATTACCACTGACCCACAGAAATACAGCCATCAGAGAATACTATTAACACCTCTATACAAATAAACTAGAAAATCTGGAAGAAATGGATAAGTTCCTGGACACATACACCCTCCCAGGACTGAACCACAAAGAAGCTGAATCCCTGAATAGACCAACAGTGAGTTCTGAAATTAAGGCAGTAATAAATAGCCTACCAAGCAAAAAACACACAGGACCAGGTGGATTTCCAACTAAATTCTGCCAGAAATACAGAGGAGCTGATACCCTTTCTTCTGAAACTACTCCAAACAATTGAAAAGAAGGCACTCCTCCATAACTCATTCTATGAGGCCAGCATCATCCTGATACCAAAACCTCGCAGAGATTCAATAAAAAAGAAAACTTCAGGCCAGTATCTCTGATGAAGGATATTCAAATAGGATTAGAGGATGTCAAATTGTCTTTGTTTGCAGATGGCATGATCCTATATCTAGAAAACCCCATCATCTCAGCCCAAAAGCTTTGTAAGCTAACAAGGAACTTCAGCAAGGTCTCAGGATACATAATGAATGTGCAAAAGTCACAAACATTCCTGTACACCAACAACAGGCAAGCAGAGAAACCAACCATGAAGGAACTCCCATTCAAATTGCTACAAAGAGAATAAAATACCTAGGAATATAGCAAACAAGGGAAGTGAAGGACCTCTTCAAGGAAAACTACAAACCACTGCTCAAGGAAATCAGAGAGGACACAAACAAGTGGAGAAACATTCCATGGACAGGAAGAATCAATATCATGAAAATGGCCATACTACCCAAAGTAATTTAGAGGTTTAATGCTCAATGCTACACCTATTAAACTGCCCTTAAGATTCTGCACAGATATAGAAGAAACTATTTTAAAATTCATATGGAACCAAAAAAAGAGCTCGTATAGCCAAGACAATCCTAAGCAAAATGAACAAAGCTGGAGGCATCATGCTACCAGACTTGAAACTATACCACAAAACCACAATAACCAAAACAGCATGGTGCTTGTATTAAAACAGACACATAGACCAATGGAACATAATAGAGAACTCAGAAATAAGACCAAATATCTACAACCATCTCGTCCTTGACAAACTTCACAAAAACAAGCAACAGGGAAAGGATTCCCTATTTAATAAATGGTTCTGGGAGATCTGGCTAGCCATATGCAGAAAATTGAAACTGGATACCTTCCTTACACATTATACAAAAATTAACTCAAGATGGATTAAAGACTTAAATGTAAAACCCCAAACTATAAAAACTCTAGAAGAAAATCTAGGTAATACCATTCAGGACATAGGCATGGGCCAAGATTTCATGATGAAATTGCCAAAAGCAATTGCCACAAAAGCCAAAATTGACAAATGAGATCTGATTAAACTAAAGAGCTTCTGCACAGCAAAAGAAACTATCATCAGAGTGAACAGGCAACCTACATTGTGGGTGAAAAATTTTGCAATCTACTCATCTGACAAAAGTCTAATATCCAGAATCTACAAGGAACTTAAAGAAATCTACGAGAAAAAAACAAACAATCCTATTAAAAAGTGGGCAAAGAACATGAACAGACACTCCTCAAAAGAAGACATTGACATGGCCAACAAACATATGAAAAGAAGCTCAACATCACTGATCTTTAGAGAAACGCAAATCAAAACCACAATGATATAGTATCTCACACCAATAAGAATGGTGTTTATTAAAAAGTCAAGAATCAACAGATGCTGGTGAGGTTGTAAAGAAATAGGAACGCTTTTTCACTGTTGGTGGGAATGTAAATTAGCTCAACCATTATCGAAGATGGTGTGGCAATTCCTCAGAGATCTAGAACCAGAAATACCATTTGTCTCTGCAATCCCATTACTGGATAAATACCCAAAGGAATATAAATCATTCTGTTATAAAGACATATGCACATGTATGTTCATTGCAGCACTATTCACAATAGCAAAGACATGGAATCAAACCAAATACCCATCAATGATAAACTGAATAAAGAAAATGTGGTACATATACATGATGGAATACTATGCAGCCATAAAAAGAAACAAGATCATGTCCTTTGCAGAAACATGAATTATCCTCAGCAAACTATGCAGGAACAGAAAACCAAGTATTACATGTTCTCACTTACAAGTAGCTGAACAATGAGAACACACGGACACAGGGAGTGAAATAATGACACTGAGGCCTGTTGGGAGGTGGGGTGGGGACAGGAAGACCATTGGGAAAAATAGATAATGTGTGCTGGGCTTAATACCTAGGTGGTGGGTCTATAGGTGCAGCAAACCACCATGGCACACATTTTCCTATGTAACAAACCTGCACATCCTACACATGTACCCCGGAACTTAAAACAAAATTTAAAATTAATTATAAAAAGAACTACAATTACTTCAAACTTAAAACAAGAAACTGAAACCACAGATACCAGGTTATTATTATAGAGTGAGTACTGGTAACATATATAGGTTGTATATTATATAGTAATTCTGATTTGAAAATAAAAATCATTCTCTTGACTTTTGCCTATACCTATGGCAATGTGTAGTGAGGCACCAGCATCTGCTATAAAATTCTTCTCCCATCCATCTCTTCCACTTTTCTCTTCTGCTTCTGTATTTTACTATTAAAATCTATAGTAGGTGCCCATTAGACAGACTGTCAGATGGAGGTTATTATGCATAATTATGAACAGCACAAATGTTCAATAGTGTCAAAACATTTTATGCTCTGCATATTTTTAAATTCAGGCACTCTGGGAGGCCATCTGTGTACTGGATAGATAGACATCTATTCAATGTCCAGTCGCTCTATGATTCTTTTTGTCTCTACATTGTTACAGATTCCTGGTACATAATACCACAGTATGCACTTTAGAGTATTCATTAAATGAAGGAATATATACATGAATGAAGATTTGAACCTTTCCTTCTTGAGATAGAATCAATTATTTTTTGCACAGATACGTGTCAAACTTACACTGAAAAAAAAGTGGGCCACACTACCAAAAAATGAAGAGAATATAACTGTGATGTGAATGTATAAAAACAGATATGTGAAAATCATGATCACTGAGCCCTTCCCATCCATAAGTAAAATAAATATGGTCAAAATTATAAGACCACAGCTATTATTTGCAACAAACCACAAAGATAAATTATTTTTTATAAAATTTTGTGTTTTTACATGCAGCTGTCAATATGTTTATTAAATAACTCTAGTATCCAGGTGTTTGCATACCAAATGAAACCTGGGAGCCATTTTTCCTGTATTTATCATTCACTATTTTCCCACAGTATGCAAATGCTAAAGCTAAATACATTATATTCATAGGTTGATTTTAAGTTTAAAGTATCTATATTTATATAAAAATCTATGCTTCAAATTTTAAAGCCTTTAAGGAAAAAAGACAAGAATGGTTTTAGTATAAGATTTACATGCTTTTTTAATGTTAACTTTAAAGACATTTAAAATGTTCTATGCCCTCCAGGTATGCTTATTTAACAGGCTAATTTATTATAATATTATATAATCAAAACAGGATTCTGGCAAACTATATTTGAACTGAGATTTACATAATGACATACCTTTAATAGAAAGTCTTATCAGCTCCCTACAATTATCAAATGTTCTAATTTAACTGACAGTCAAACAATACAGAGGACAACTATAAAAATTCCAAAGTATTGTGAAAACATTTTCACTTCATTATGCTGCAGTCTTGATGGGGGAAACGTCATCATTCTCCCCTAGGGATATTAAATAATTTTCATCTTAAGCAACATTTACATTTAATAAGTATCAGTTTTGCTTTATGAGAGGTTTAACAACGAAGCGCTATTTCCTACTACTTGATATGTGTAGTTGGAAAAGTAAAGGAATTGAGCTTAAAATAGGCATATAAAGCAAGATTTGAGGGGCCAAAAATGCATGATCAGAGCTTTCCAAAGAGGTTGGTACTCAACATGTCCACAGCAACAACACACGTGTGTGCGTACATGTGTGTGCATGAAGGGGGTGGAATATGGACCTAATGAGACTCTGAATTTGAATCCTCAAAGCAGTTAAAATTAAGGACATGATCACAAACAAGCCACTTAGCCTCTGGGCCCTTAGATCCTCAACTCAAATATTCTAATACCTCCTAACTGGTTCTCTGTAAACATCTAAAGGAAGTT
Source organism: Macaca fascicularis (assembly GCF_037993035.2). NCBI lineage: Eukaryota > Metazoa > Chordata > Mammalia > Primates > Cercopithecidae > Macaca > Macaca fascicularis. The sequence goes on from NC_088379.1 coordinate 154,307,103, forward strand.
GGCATAATATCTCACTCAAGGCTTAAATATTCTATAGTTATAAATAGTTTTATAAAATCGTGGAAGAAACTATGACAAAATAATAAAAAGTGGTTATATTAGAGAGTAAGTGCTTGGTTTGCAATTTTACAAATTTTTTGCAATCCACTTTATATTAAATTTATACATAAAAATATTGATGCATAGGACATTATAGTTGATCACTGTATAATAAAATAGTGTTTACTCCTAGTAAACAAATACATTATTTTTAATTATTATTATTTTAGAAGGGATGGTTATGCCAACTTGGAATGTCTCTGTATTAGTCAACTTTTACACTACATAAAGAACTTCCTTGAGGCTGGGTAATTTATAAAGGAAAGAGGTTTAATTGACTCAGTTCCACATGGCTGGGGAGGCCTCAGGAAACTTACAACTGGTAGAAGGGGAAGCAGGCACCTTCTACACAAGGCAGCAGTAGAGTAAAGAGCAGGGGAAACAGCCACTTATAAAGCCATCAGATCTGGTGAGTACTCACACACTATCATGAGAACAGCATGGGGGAAACCGCCCTTATGATCCAATGGCCTCCGTCCCTGGAAAAGTAGGGATTACAGGTTCTTTCCACAACACTTGGGGGTTACAATTCGAGATGAGATTTGGGTGGGGACAAAGAGCAAAACTGTATCAGTCTCAGTTGAGGGGACTCTTTCTGTGAGCTTTGAATAATGATAAAGAAGCTCTTACTGTTCTCGAAAGATGTTGGCAGCCTCCATGCTCCTCTCTCTTGCAAAGGGTTTTCTTTGCTTTTCCTCTCAACATTGCTTAGCAGAACAATGGAGCACTCACTGTGTGCTTGTTTTACATCACTCATCACCTTCTACCTTTCATTGTAGTTAATTATTTTATTTTATTTTTTTCAAAGCATTTTTATTTTATTTTATTTTATTTTTATTATTATTATTACACTTTAAGTTCTAGGGTACATGTGCATAATGTGCAGGTTTGTTACATATGTATACTTGTGCCATGTTGGTGTGCTGCACCCATCAACTCATCATTTACATCAGGTATAACTCCCAGTGCAATCCCTTCCCCCTCCCCCCTCCCCACGATAGGCCCTGGTGTGTGACGTTCCCCTTCCCGAGTCCAAGTGATCTCATTGTTCAGTTCCCAACTATGAGTGAGAACATGTGGTGTTTACTTTTCTGTTCTTGCGATAGTTTGCTGAGAATGATGGTTTCCAGCTGCATCCATGTCCCTACAAAGGACACAAACTCATCCTTTTTGATGGCTGCATAGTATTCCATGGTGTATATGTGCCACATTTTCTTAATCTAGTCTGCCACTGATGGACATTTGGGTTGATTCCAAGTCTTTGCTATTGTGAATAGTGCCGCAATAAACATACGTGGTGCATTTGTCTTTATAGCAGCATGATTTATAATCCTTTGGGTATATACCCAGTAATGGGATGGCTGGGTCATATGGTACATCTAGTTCTAGATCCTTGAGGAATCGTCATACTGTTTTCCATAATGGTTGAACTAGTTTACAGTCCCATCAACAGTGTAAAAGTGTTCCTATTTCTCCACATCCTCTCCAGCACCTGTTGTTTCCCGACTTTTTAATGATTGCCATTCTAACTGGTGTGAGATGGTATCTCATTGTGGTTTTGATTTGCATTTCTCTGATGGCCAGTGATGATGAGCATTTTTTCATGTGTCTGTTGGCTGTATGAATGTCTTCTTTTGAGAAATGTCTGTTCATATCCTTTGCCCACTTTTTGATGGGGTTGTTTGTTTTTTTCTTGTAAATTTGTTTGAGTTCTTTATAGGTTCTGGATATTAGCCCTTTGTCAGATGAGTAGATTGCAAAAATTTTCTCCCATTTTGTAGGTTGCCTGTTCACTCTGATGGTAGTTTCTTTTGCTGTGCAGAAGCTCTTTAGTTTAATGAGATCCCATTAGTCCTTTTGGCTTTTGTTGCCATTGCTTTTGGTGTTTTAGACATGAAGTCCTTGCCCATGCCTATGTCCTGAATGGTATTACCTAGGTTTTCTTCTAGGGTTTTTATGGTATTAGGTCTTACATTTAAGTCTTTAATCCATCTTGAATTAATTTTTGTATAAGGAGTAAGGAAAGGATCCAGTTTCAGCTTTCTACTTATGGCTAGCCAGTTTTCCCAGCACCATTTATTAAATAGGGAATCCTTTCCCCATTTCTTGTTTCTCTCAGGTTTGTCAAAGATCGGATGGCTGTAGATGTGTGGTATTATTTCTGAGGGCTCTGTTCTGTTCCATTGGTCTATATCTCTGTTTTGGTACCAGCACTATGCTGTTTTGGTTACTGTAGCCTTGTAGTATAGTTTGAAGTCAGGTAGCATGATGCCTCCAGCTTTGTTCTTTTGACTTAGGATTGTCTTGGCAATGCGGGCTCTTTTTTGGTTCCATATGAATTTTACAGCAGTTTTAGCCAATTCTGTGAAGAAACTCATTGGTAGCTTGATGGGGATGGCATTGAATCTATAAAATACCTTGGGCAGTATGGCCATTTTCACATTATTGATTCTTCCTATCCATGAGCATGGTATGTTCTTCCATTTGTTTGTGTCCTCTATTGTTTCACTGAGCAGTGGTTTGTACTCCTTGAAGAGGTCCTTTACATCCCTTGTCAGTTGGATTCCTAGGTATTTTATTCTCTTTGAAGCAATTGTGAATGGAAGTTCATTCCTGATTTGGCTCTCTGTTTGTCTGTTACTGGTGTATAAGAATGCTTGTGATTTTTGCACATTGATTTTGTATCCTGAGACTTTGCTGAAGTTGCTTATCAGCTTAAGGAGATTTTGGGCTGAGACGATGGGGTTTTCTAAATATACAATCATGTCATCTTCAAAGAGGGACAATTTGACTTCTTCTTTTCCTAACTGAATACCCTTGATTTCTTTCTCTTGCCTGATTGCCCTAGCCAGAACTTCCAACACTATGTTGAATAGGAGTGGTGAGAGAGGGCATCCCTTTCTCGTGCCAGTTTTCAAAGGGAATGCTTCCAGGTTTTGCCCATTCAGTATGATATTGGCTGTGGATTTGTCATATATAGCTCTTATTATTTTGAGATACGTTCCATCAATACCGAATTTATTGAGCGTTTTTAGCATGAAGGGCTGTTGAATTTTGTCAAAGGCCTTTTCTGCATCTATTGAGATAATCATGTGGTTTTTGTCTTTGGTTCTGTTTATATGCTGGATTACGTTTATTGATTGGTGTTTGTTGAACCAGCCTTGCATTCCAGGGAGGAAGCCCACTCGATCATGGTGGATAAGCTGTTTGAGGTGCTGCTGAATCCGGTTTGCCAGTATTTTATTTAGGATTTTTGCATCAATGTTCATCAGGGATATTGGTCTAAAATTCTCTTTTTTTGTTGTGTCTGTGTCAGGCTTTGGTATCAGGATGATGTTGGCCTCATAAAATGAGTTAGGGAGGATTCCATCTTTTTCTATCGATTGGAATTGCTTCAGAAGGAATGGTACCAGCTCCTCCTTGTACCTCTGGTAGAATTCAGCTGTGAATCCATCTGGTCCTGGACTTTTTTTGGTTGGTAGGCTATTAATTATTGCCTCAATTTCAGAGCCTACTATTGGTCTATTCAGGAATTCAGCTTCTTCCTGGTTTAGTCTTGGGAGAGTGTAAGTGTCCAGGAAATTATCCATTTCTTCTAGATTTTCTAGTTTATTTGCATAGAGGTGTTTATATTATTCTTTGATTGTAGTTTGTATTTCTGTGGGGTCCGTGGTGATATCCCCTTTATCATTTTTTATTGCATCTATTTGATTCTTCTCTTTTTTCTTCTTTATTACTGTTGCTAGTAGTCTATAAATTTTGTTGATCTTTTCAAAAAACCAACTCCTGGATTCATTGATTTTTTGGAGGGTTTTTTGTGTCTCTATCTCCTTCAGTTCTGCTCTGACCTTAGTTATTTCTTGCCTTCTGCTAGCTTTTGAATGTGTTTGCTCTTGCTTCTCTAGTTCTTTTAATTGTGATGTTAGGGTGTCAATTTTAGATCTTTCCAGCTTTCTCTTGTGGGCATTTAGTGCTATAAATTTCCCTCTACACACTGCTTTAAATGTGTCCCAGAGATTCTGGTATGTTGTATCTTTGTTTTCATTGGTTTCAAAGAACATCTTTATTTCTGCCTTCATTTCGTTATGTACCCAGTAGTCATTCAGGAGCAGGTTGTTCAGTTTCCATGTAGTTGAGTGGTTTTGATTGAGTTTCTTAGTCCTGAGTTCTAGTTTGATTGCACTGTGGTCTGAGAGACAGTTTGTTATAATTTCTGTTCTTTTACATTTGCTGAGGAGTGCTTTACTTCCAATTATGTGGTCAATTTTCGAATAAGTGTGATATGGTGCTGAGTAGAATGTATATTCTGTTGATTTGGGGTGGAGAGTTCTGTAGATGTCTATTAGGTCTGCTTGCTGCAGAGATGAGTTCAAATCCTAGATATCCTTGTTAACTTTCTGTCTCGTTGAACTGTCTAATGTTGACAGTGGGGTGTTGAAGTCTCCCATTATTATTGTATGGGAGTCTAAGTCTCTTTGTAAGTCTCTAAGAACTTGCTTTATGAATCTGGGTGCTCCTGTATTGGGTGCATAAAAATTTAGGATAGTTAGCTTTTCCTGTTGAATTGATCCCTTTACCATTATGTAATGGCCTTCTCTGTCTCTTTTGATCTTTGATGGTTTAAAGTCTGTTTTATCAGAGACTAGTATTGCAACCCTTGCTTTCTTTTGTTCTCCATTTGGTTGGTAGCTCTTCCTCCATCCCTTTATTTTGAGCCTGTGTACGTCTCTGCATGTAAGATGGGTCTCCTGAATACACCAAACTGATGGGTCTTGACTCTTTATCCAGTTTGCCATACTGTGTCTTTTAATTGGAGCATTTAGTCCATTTATATTTAAGGTTAATATTGTTATGTGTGAACTTGATCCTGCCATTATGATATTAACTGGTTATTTTGCTCATTAGTTGACGCAGTTTCTTCCTAGCCTCAATGGTCTTTACATTTTGGCATGTTTTTGCAATGGCTGGTACCAGTTGTTCCTTTCCATGTTTAGTGCTTCCTTCAGGGTCTCTTGTAAGGCAGGCCTGGTGGTGACAAAATCTCTATGCATTTGCTTCTCTGTAAGGGATTTTATTTCTCCTTCACTTATGAAACTTAGTTTGGCTGGATATGAAATTCTGGGTTTAAAATTCTTTTCTTTAGGAACATTGAATATTGGCCCCCACTCTCTTCTGGCTTGGAGAGTTTCTGCCGAGAGATCTGCTGTTAGTCTGATGGGCTTCCCTTTGTGGGTAACCCGACCTTTCTCTCTGGCTGCCCTTAAGATTTTTTCCTTCATTTCAACTTTGGTGAATCTGGCAATTATGTGTCTTGGAGTTGCTCTTCTTGAGGAGTATCTTTGTGGCATTCTCTGTATTTCCTGGATTTGAATGTTGGCCTGCCCTACTAGGTTGGGGAAGTTCTCCTGGATGATATCCTGAAGAGTGTTTTCCAGCTTGGTTCCATTTTCCCCCTCACTTTCAGGCACCCCAATCAGACGTAGATTTGGTCTTTTTACATAATCCCATACTTCTTGCAGGCTGTGTTCATTTCTTTTTCTTCTTTTTTCTTTAGATTTCTCTTCTCACTTCATTTCATTCATTTGATCCTCAATCGCTGATACTCTTTCTTCCAGTTGATCAAGTCAGTTACTGAAGCTTGTGTATTTGTTACGTATTTCTCGTGTCATGGTTTTCATCTCTGTCAGTTCGTTTATGGCCTTCTCTGCATTAATTATTCTGGTTATCAGTTCTTCCACTGTTTTTTCAAGATTTTTAGTTTCTTTGCGCTGGGTACGTAATTCCTCCTTTAGCTCTGAGAAGTTTGATGGACTGAAGCCTTCTTCTCTCATCTCGTCAAAGTCATTCTCCGTCCAGCTTTGATCCGTTGCTAGTGATGAGCTGCGCTCCTTTACCGGGGGAGATGCACTCTTATTTTTTGAATTTCCAGCTTTTCTGCCCTGCTTTTTCCCCATCTTTGTGGTTTTATCTGCCTCTGGTCTTTGATGATGGTGACGTACTGATGGGGTTTTGGTGTAGGTGTCCTTCCTGTTTGATAGTTTTCCTTCTATCAGTCAGGACCCTCAGCTGTAGGTCTGTTGGAGATTGCTTGAGGTCCACTCCAGACCCTGTTTGCCTGGGTATCAGCAGCAGAGGCTGCAGAAGATAGATTATTGCTGAACAGCAAGTGTACCTGTCTGATTCTTGCTTTGGAAGCTTCCTCTCAGGGGTGTACTCCACCGTGTGAGGTGTGGGTTGTCGGTCTGCCCCTAGTAGGGGATGTCTCCCAGTTAGGCTACTCAGGGGTCAGGTACCCACTTCAGAGGCAGTCTGTCAGTTCTCAGATCTCAACCTCCATGTTGGGAGATCCACTGCTCTCTTCAAAGCTGTCAGACAGAGTCTTTTGCGTCTGCTTTTTGTTGTTGTTGTTGTTGTTTAGCTGTGCCCTGTCCCCAGAGGTGGAGTCTACAGAGACAGGCAGGTTTCCTTGAGCTGCTGTGAGCTCCACCCAGTTCGAGCTTCCCAGCGGCTTTGTTTGCCTACTTAAGCCTCAGCAATGGTGGGCGCCCCTCCCCCAGCCTCGCTGCTGCCTTGCCGGTAGATCGCAGACTGCTGTGCTAGCAATGAGGGAGGCTCCGTGGGCATGGGACCCTCCTGGCCAGGTGTGGGATATGGTCTCCTGGTGTGCCCATTTGCTAAGATCCTTGGTAAAGCACAGTATTGGGGTGGGAGTTACCCGATTTTCCAGGTGTTGTGTGTCTCAGTTCCCCTGGCTTGGAAAAGGGATTCCCTTCCCCCTTGCGCTTCCCAGGTGAGGCGATGCCTTGCCCTGCTTCAGCTCTCGCTGGACGGGCTGCAGCAGCTGACCAGCACCAATTGTCCCACACTCCCTAGTGAGATGAACCCAGTACCTCAGTTGAAAATGCAGAAATCACCTGTCTTCTGTGTCGCTCGCGCTGGGAGTTGGAGACTGGAGCTGTTCCTATTCAGCCATCTTCTGTAGTTAATTATTTAAATGTATCTTTTACCCAGTCTAAACCAATACATGAGAGGGAAGATGTTTTATTTACCTTTGAATCCTCCTCATGTCTAACGTAGAGTATTGAATACAGACAATAAATATTTGTGGAGTGACTGAATAATGCTTTTATCTCACCTTGGATTTTTGCCTCCTAATGGTAAATTTATATTTTATTTATTAAATAACAAATGTAAATGTTAAAGAACTGCCATACTACGTTACAGCCATATGTTATAGCAATCTTTGAATGAACCCAGAGAGAGCAAATAAGGTAATTTCAATATATAAATGATAAAAATATATTTATCATTTATCATTTATATATCATATTAAGGAATATGACAACATAGCTTAGCTGCTATAGTAATCCTTCATGTACACATTAAACAATTTATGCACAAATACCTACTATGGGCTGAGAATTACAGTGGGGAATAAGGATAATTAAGTAGAATGTTTCTCAAAAGCTTATAGAACTATCAGAGATTTCTCAAATAAATATATATTTCACATGTATTTTAAAATGTAAAATTATTTTTAAATAGTTTTGAAATATGACATAATAAAATGGGCTCATTTCTCCTTTTCATTGAAAGGTTATAGTTTACTTTGATACAAACGTATTCTTTTTATTATAGTTTAACAGCAAAATCAAAACAAATAAGATAAATGTATATCTACCAACAAAGAACAATATAAAAATAGATAAAGCTTAATTTTAAATTGAGGAATATGGTATAACATGTAAGTTCAGAATAATATTTTTAAGTCTTAATCTTTTGTTATATTAAAAAATAAATGTGCATCAAAATGTGTAGAATATGCAGAAAAATTAGAAAATTCTGTTATATTAAAACAGTAAATAAAGTCCACTGGATTCACAAAATGTAGATATTAAAGTTTGTATATTCTTAACTCATTTTATGTAACTATATGAGTATATTATACATGACATACTAGTTTGTAATCTTTTTTCATTAAAATTTATTTTTCAAATTTCCTATAAATATTCAATAACATAATTGTAATGGTCACATGGAATTCCATCTTCTTTATGAATCATAATTTATTTCACTATTCCCCTATTGCTGGACATTTGCATTGTTTCAACATTTCTTTTCACTACAGTGCTGTAATTACCATCCTTGTAAATAAATCCATATGCATTATTTTCTTATGATTATTATACACACCTCACTAAATTCTAAAATAATATACTGATTATAATTTAATAGCTTCTTGATGACTCAATATCATCTCCATCAAAACAAAGCATATTTCTTTCAGTTTAATGTGGAAATGTTTGCTCTAGAGTTAGAATGAAATCCTGATTGTACCATTCAGTAGCTGCATGACTTCAAGCAAGTTACTCAGCCTCTTAGGAAATAATATCTCCCTCTGTAAAATGAGCTTGATAATAGCTTCTATCATATAGATTATGAAGATAACATGAGAAATATACATAAAATGTATAGCTCTGAGTCTTTTAAGTGTATAAAGTGAATAAGCATTAACTTTACATTAGTTATATAATTTTGTCATCATAGCAATTATGTCCATCAGGGATTTCCAGAGGAAAGACCCAATAGGCTATATAGAGATATACATAAAGAAACTGACTATGAAGGACTAACTCATGCCATTGCAAAGACCAAGAAGTCCCACAGTCTGCCATCCGTACTCTAGTGTCCCAGAGAAGCTGATGGTCCAAACCCTAAGGTCTGAAAACTAGGTGAGCCAATGGTGTAAGTCCCAGGCTGAGTCTATAGGACTAGGATCTTGGGGGTTGATGGTGTAAGTTCTGGTTCAAGTCCAAAAGTCCAGGAATCCAGAGCACTGATGTCCAAGACAGGAGAAGATGAATGTCCTAGCTCAAGTAGATACAGGAAATTTGCCCCTCCTCCACCTTTTTTTTCTATTTAAATCCTCAGCAGATTAGATGATGACCACCTGTATCAAAGAGGGAAATCTTTACCTAGCCTACTGATTTAAATGCTAACCTCATCCAGAAACACCTTCACGCAGAAATAACATTACCAGCCATCTGGGCATCCATAAGCCCAGTCAAGTTGACACACAAAATTAACCTTCACAACAATTACAGTAGATACAAGGAACTGTGGAGCTGTCCAACCCTGTTTACCCCTTGCTCAAAAAACTCTAGTCGTAATTTATTTCAGTTTCAAAATATTATATAGATTTATTTTATAACTATTAAATATTACTTCAAGATTTCTCTATGTGTATATTTTATACTGCCAGATGTACTCATTCTCTTTTCCTAGGCATTATACTTAATTGCTTCCATTATATCAACTAACATGCAATCTCTATTGTTTTACTTTATGCCTTGTTTCTTGACAGTTACATTTCCCCACACTCCTAAGAATATTCTAAGAGTTCTACAGCCATGGTAACAAGTTAAAACTTGAACTTGTTTTGAACCTATTTAACTAATCCATTATATTTCTATAATCACAGTGATAAGAAACTCTCAGAATTGGTTTTAAATATCAACCAGTGACAGCTAAACTTAGTAAACACACTTCTGAAAGCCAATCAGTCAGTGAGAGTTCCTGCTTTTCAAAGTTGACCACTGAACAAAAGTCTTATTCTAGTAACACATTTCTGAAAGCCATTCAGCAACTCAGTCTTTCCTGTGTAACCACACTCAGCAAACAGTGTCATTTTACTTCCACTGCTAAAAGCCACTAATCACTGACCTATATGCTTTCTATATTAGTTATCTACTGTTGTGTAACAAATTGCCCCATGCCGGGCGCTGTGGCTCACGCCTGTAATCCCAGCACTTTGGGAGGCTGAGGCGGGCGGATCACAAGGTCAGGAGATCGAGACCATCCTGGCTAACACGGTGAAACCCTGTCTCTACTAAAAATACAAAAAATTAGCCGGGCGTGGTGGCAGACGCCTGTAGTCCCAGTTGCTGGGGAGGCTGAGGCAGGAGAATGGCGTGAACCTGGGAGCGGAACTTGCAGTGAGCGGAGATCACGCACTGCACTCCAGCCTGGGCGGCACAGCCAGACTCTGTCTCAAAAAAAAAAAAAAGAAAACCAAATTGCCCCAAAACTAGAAGCATAAGACAACAAAAATTTATCTCACACCATTTCTGAGAGTTAGGAATCTGGGTAGCTTTACTAGGTGGTTCAGGCTCAGGGTCTCTCATGAGACTGCCTTCAACCTCTCACTAGAGCTGCAGTCATCTGAAGGATTGACTGGAGGCTCCATTTCCACATTGTATTACTCACATAGAACTCAGTGCCTAATTTGTGTAGGCAGAAGGTATCAGTTCATCACTGCATACACCTCTCTAAGAGCTGCTGCAGTATCCTCGTGACATGGCACCTAGCTTTCCTCAGCAACTTACCCAAGGGAGAGCAAGGAAGAAGCCAGACTCTCTTTTATGATCTGGACTCAGAAGTGAAGTACCTGCTATATTCTATTGGTAACACCTGATACACTATGAGAGGAAAATACACACAAGCATGAACCAAGAACCACATCTGTGGAGCCATCTTAGAGACTGGCTACCACTCTTCCTGAAAACCCTATATAAGATCAACTGCCTGCTTTGCTCAGAGATCATGCTTAACCAGTATAATGCCCCATTATTTAAATATATAGTAAATTCAGATTTATGGGTTTTATTTCAGATATTGAGTGTTAGTGTCATCCTTTTTTTAATTTCTAGATGTTCTTCCTCGATTTTTTGAAGTTTCTCATTTGGAAGTATTCCATTTGACCCAGGAACCAACAACAGTGCTCACTGCGCCTACTTCAACCAAAACTCTGATAGTGCTTTGTATCTGCTAGAATGTGAACACTTCTATGGCAGGTATTAAGCCTAAGTTATTTCTCAATCTTTATTGCCAAGTATATAGTAGACACTCAGTTAATATTTGTTAAATAAATAGATGCAGAAATCATAACGAAATATTAATCTTCCAAATTTTACCTCACAAAGTTAAGCAATATTGAGTGGTGGATTGTTGTAAATGTACAACTCATATTTTCTTTATCTAATAGACCTGGTGCCATCTTAATATTTTCTTACTCAAATGTTTCCAACATGCTTGGTGAAGCTGGGTTCGGGAGGTAGGAGACACATCTCTGATTTTATCATTGAAGTTTAAGGAAAAATGGAATTCACATAGAACACAACCATTTCATTAAATGAGAAAGACCTAATTCATCACCCTAATACATTTTTTATAACTTGAACATAGTCAAAAACTTTAGCCAGATACAATATGGCAATCATTTTTATCTTACTGTTGGATGATTCATGTAAGTGTAGCAAGTGTTGAAAGTTTGAACCAACTCAACCATGTAAACATAAAACATTTCTTCAATCAACAATTATAATTACCATGAAAACACATTCATATCCATTTGCCACTACCAAAGAAAACCAAAAAGGACATTAGAGAACGTGACATTGGAGGCTGATGGCAGTGTATAGTAGATAAAATACAGGATGAATGGGGATATATCCAAACAACTTTTCAAGTCCTATTTGGTATAAAATATATTTTTCAGTGACTATATTATTCATCTCAAGCAAGCAGATACTCTATAGGCAAAGCATGACATTGACCTAAACATAGTGCATTTAAACTTACCCAAATTAGAATAGGCCATTTCCTATACTTGAGCAGATATAAATGATATAAAATATATAGAGCTCCTTTCAAATGAGAATGTAAGTTTTTTACAGTAATTAATCCTACAGAACACCTCAAAGAATAGGCTCAAAATTAAGCTTAGTTTTTGACAAGAGTAATAAATGTCTATATTCTAAATAAGCAAAGGAAAACCAGGACAAGTCAGGATAGCAAATTTAAGAAGGCAAAATAAATTATATACACATCAAATAGTTACAAGAAAATATGACAAAAAGTTAGATTAAAAAATACGGGCAGAAATCCAAGTAAATGCTGGGATGTGTATTTTTAAAAGTCTTTAAAAAGTGCAAAAATATAAGCAGAACTAGTAGTAGCTAAGATTACATTCACAATAAGTCAAACATGTATTGGATTATCATGTTGTATTCTGAGCTTCATCCCTTAAAATAAATGAGAAAATTGGAAAAATGTTCAGAGAGAAGTGCCAAAAGGGATCAAGGATTAGAAGGAGGGATTCTGAAGAATACATTAAATAGCCCATTTTAGAAAATAGAGAGTCATAATAATCTATGCATAACCTTTATTTTGTTGTTAGTGAATAAGTTTCAACTGCAATAAAGGATATATAAGAAAGTCTTATGTTACAAAGTAGAAAATTCTTAAAGAAGATGACCAAAAATCAGCCTTGACTGTCAAGGATGATTGTCTAATTGCTGGAATCTTTAAAGCTAAGATAGATTCTAATTTAGCAAATGTATATCAAGTCTAGACTAAAGGCAGTGAAGCAAACTAAATTACATAAAAAATACCTTGTACTTTTTTAATGGGGAAAAAAACAGGAATTAGGCCAAGAAATCAGGTTCCAGTATTAATTATGTAATTTAAATAACCATGTATTCTAAGGGTAAGTAAAGTGTATTATATGAAGTGCTGGAAATGATATGAAAAAGAAGTAGCAGAACTATAGGTCATTGATATTACTCAGCATCTGAACTAATGAGAAACTTGACAGTAATACAATAATACGATTTCAGTTAAAATGGACCATTGGTTTAGGAAAGTGATTTGATCATTCATTTGTATTCCCTAAATGATTTTCTTGAAAGATAATAGCTAATCCACCCCTTCAAGGTATCTCCATTAGAATTCCAAAAATTATAGGCCTAAAATGCTCCTTAATATAATCTATAACTTCAAGGTTAAAAATTTATCAAAGTCACAAAAGCTTAACAAAGGAAAGAAACAAGTTGAGCATATTTGTGATAGTCCAGAGGGTTGTGGAGCTTGAGGACAGACAGTGCTTAAAAAAAAAGACAACCAAAAGTCAGGAAACAACAGGTGCTGGAGAGGATGTGGAGAAATAGGAACGCTTTTACACTGTTGGTGGGACTGTAAACTAGTTCAACCATTATGGAAAACAGTATGGCGATTCCTCAAGGATCTGGAACTAGATGTACCATATGACCCAGCCATCCCATTACTGGGTATATACCCAAAGGATTATAAATTATGCTGCTATAAAGACACATGCACACGTATGTTTATTGCAGCACTATTCACAATAGCAAAGACTTGGAATCAACCCAAATGTCCATCAGTGACAGATTGGATTAAGAAAATGTGGCACATATACACCATGGAATACTATGCAGCCATCAAAAAGGATGAGTTTGTGTCCTTTGTAGGGACATGGATGCATCTGGAAACCATCATTCTTAGCAAACTATCACAAGAACAGAAAACCAAACACCGCATGTTCTCACTCATAGGTGGGAACTGAACAATGAGATCACTTGGACTCAGGAAGGGGAACATCACACACTGGGGCCTATCATGGGGAGGGGGGAGGGGGGAGGGGGGAGGGATTGCATTGGGAGTTATAGCTGATGTAAATGACGAGTTGATGGGTGCAGCACACCAACATGGCACAAGTATACATATGTAACAAACCTGCACGTTATGCACATGTACCCTACAACTTAAAGTATAATAATAATAAATAAATTAAAAAAAAAAAAAAAGACAACCGAAGATATGTTAAAAGACTAACTTTCCAAAATAGCCTTTCTAAAACTAAGTGTGACAAGCCATATATTCCTGGAAAAAAATTAAAGACCTGTTTTTTACTTGGTCTAAGATTATAAAATTATAATCTAGAGGAAATTCTTTGTGCCTATTAAGCAAGTTGAAATTATGACTTATGCAGCATTCCAGTTACGATCAAGCCACTATTCTAGGAAATATGGGATATAAAAATATGGTTGTACCAGGTATTTTTAGAGAATGTATGGTCCTCATACTAGGTACTTTGTTAGCAACTCATGCCATTTATGGAGCATTCGTAACTCTATTTAATCATTGGTTCTTGCTGTTGATAGATCTCTGAATTTACAGAGTAAAATCAATAAACAGGAGTACCTACATTGTAGAGTATTAATGTTGGAACACATAATAAATTCCCAAAGCTATCTTCCCTAAAATGTTTATAGTTAAGGAGTTACTCAGTTTTAGGAAGCACTTCTGTAATAGACTAATCTTTTTCAAGGCAAATGTTGCAAATCTCTTGTCAGTCAATTCAATAACAATGTAATTCAAAAAGATTCAAGGCTCTGGTCACTTACCCATAGAAAAAGAAAAAAAATCAGCAAAAAGCTTAGAAGACAGAGTTTGAAAATAACAACACAATGCCACTTGCATATTTCCTTTTAATTTGTTTTATTTTAACAAAGTGTTTGCAAATAGACTGTAAACAGCAAACACAAATAGGTATAGGTCACCTTCTGATAATTTCAGGTGGAAAATTGCAGAGAAAATAAATAGCAGTCAGGTTCTTAATTCATTTTATTAAACCCAAAACTTTCAACTTAAGTTACTCTTTTTCATAATTTTCTTTCCTTTTCTTTCTCTCTTCTTCCTCTAGGCTATTACAGAACTGAGCCCTTAAATATGCCTTTGTATGCATCAGTCCAATGATATTGCACTGAACTTGTGACTCTCTTTAAATAAGTTTTAAAATGCAAGTTTTAAAGCTTCAAGAGAAAACATCTTTTAAAAACACTACCAAAATAAAAACTTCCCTACCTTGGTTCTTTAATATTTATGTTTTTAACTTGCTTTTTATAGATTTATTGAGGCATAAAATATATACAATAAACTGCATAAAGTGTAATATTCAATAACTTTTTACTTTGTACATCCATGAAATGATAACCACAATCAAGATGACAAACATTTCCATCACTCTCAAATTTTTTAACCCATCACCTCTCACTTCTACTTCCAATCTTCATTCTCAGGTAGCCACAGATTTGTTTCTACTCAGTTTGCATTTTCTAGTATTTTACATAAATGGAATCATATAGTATGTGCTCTTTATTGTCTGGCCTCTTTCACTTGCATACTTATTTTCAGATTCAGCCATGTTGTTAGTGTATCAAAGGTATCCAGGTTTTTTCTTTTATATTGCTGAGTATTCTACATAGATATATCACAATATGCTTATCCATCCATCTGTAGGTAGTTATTTGAGTTGTTTCTATTAGTTTGAGTGTTTTATAAAAATGTTTTATGAATATTCATATACAAGTTTTTGAATAGACATATATTTTCTCTTCTTTGGGATAAATATGTAGAAGTGTAATGCCTGGTTGTATGGCAGGTGTATGTTTAACTTTTTTTAAAAATTGGCCAGGTGCAGTAGCTCATGCTTGTAATCCCAGCACTTTAGGAGGCAGAAGTGGGCAGATCACTTGAGGTCAGGAGTTCAAGACCAGCCTTGCCAACATGGTAAAACCCCGTCTCTACTACTAAAAAAAAAAAAAATATATATATATATATATATATATATGAATTAGCTGGTTGCGGTGGTGGGCACCTGTAATCCCAGGTTCTTGGGAGGTTGAGACACAAGAATCACTTGAACCTGGGAGAGAGAGAGGGTGCAGTGCAGTGAGCCAAGATTGTGCCACCGCACTCCAGTCTGGGCTATAAACTGAGATTCTCTCTAAAAAAAAAAAAAAAGAAAGAAAAGAAAAAAAGGAAAAATAAAATAGATAAATAAATGCCAAAATATTTTGCAAACTGTATTTACCATTTTATATTTGTAGTAGCATGATATTAGTGTTCTGGTTGCTGCACATCCCTGCTGACACTTGATATGACCAGTCTTCTTAACTTTAGCCATTTTCGTAGATGTATAGTGATATCTCACTGTGGTTTAATTCACATTTCCCTATGGCTAATGATGGTACACATCTTCTTATGAACTTTTTGGCCATTTATATAAATGATTCTCTTTTAATTTTGTGTTTATTTTAAAACATTTTACTTATAGTAAACTTCATTCCTTTTGGTTTATGATTCTATGGGTTTTGACTTATTTAAAATCATGTCATCACTATCATAATCAAGATACAGAATGGTTCCATCACCCTAAAAACTCCCTCATGCTGCCTCTTTGTAGTAAAACACTACCATCAAATTTAAACCCTGGTAATCACAGGCCTGAACTTTGTTACTATAGGTTTGCTTTTTCCAAAGTGCCACTTAAATGGAATCATACCATAGCCCTGGATTCTTTCACTTAATATGATACATCTGAAATTCATCCATGTTGTGTGTATCAATAGTTCACTCCTCCATTTTTACTGCTGAACCAAATTTTTATGGATGAACCAAATTTTGTTTATTCACTCACCAGTTGAAGAACAGTTGTGTTGTTTCCAGCTTTTGGCGACTTTGAAAAATGCTGATTATATATATATATGTATGTATGCGTATATATATGTATGTATACACACATACATTACATATATAATATATTGTATATATTTCCTATTTATATATATTACAAATATGTGTGTTTTGTGTAAGTAAATGCTTTCAATTACCTATTCCTAGGTAATTGCCTAGGAATAGAATGGCTAGGCTTTATGACTAGAATATATTTCATTTATGAGAAAGTATCAAAATATTTTCAAAATAGCTGTATTATTTTGCATTTCCATCAGTAATGTGTGAATGTTTGAGGTGTTCCACCTCCTTGTTTGGTATCATTAGATTAAAAAAATTACTTTAGCCTTTCTAATAAGTGAGTAGTAGTATTTCACTGTAGTTTAAATTTGCATTTCCGTGATGACTAATGATGCTGATCATCTTTTCATGTGCTCATTTGCTATCTATATATCTTTTTTCACTATTCGGTTTTGCAAAACTGCAAAGTTAATTTATAGAAAAATAGTCTTTTCAACAAATATTGTTGGAAAGTTTGTGATATCAAAGTATTAAAAAAAGAACTTCAATTTATATCTTGAACTACATACAAAAATTAACCCCAAATCAACCACACACTGAAATATAAACCTAAAACTATAAAATTTATAGAAGAAAACCTTGTTGCTACAATCCAGGCCAACACTTCTTGGATATGGCAGCAAAAGCATGCAATAAAGAAACACAGTAGTAAATTGTACTTTATCAAAAGTGAAAACTTCTGCTCTTCCAGAGATACTATTAAAAGACAGAAAAGACGAACTACAGACTGGAAGAAAATATTCACAAAGCATATAAAGGTTAACTTATTTGTATTCAGAATATGTAAAGATTCTCAAAACTTAATAAATAATAATATGAAAATGATCAAAAGTTTTGAATAGACACTTCAACAAAGATATACAAATAATAAATACATGAAAAGATGCCAAATAACATTGTTTACTAGAGAAATGCAAATTTAAACCACAAAGAGCTACCAACATACATCTATTAGATTGGCTAAAATTAGAAAGGCTGATTGTACCAAGTGTTGATACAGCTGTGGAATAAATGCAACTCTTATATCTCTGCTGTGGGTGGGTAATATGAAATGTTATAATGACTGGAAAACAAGTTAGCCAAGAGAAATGCAAGCACATGTCTAAACACAGTCCTGAACAAGAATGTTCATAGTAGCTTTACTTGTAGTAATGCAAAAGTGAAAACAACCCAAATTTCCATCAACTAGTGAGTAGACAGGCACAATATAGTTCCACTATTCTAGTGGAGGTACAAAAGCACAAAACAGTCCCTTTTTAAATTGCAGGCATAGTATCTAAGAAGTAAAGAGAATATTCTATAGGATCTATGTATCATCCCACATCATCTATGTGATGAATATAGTTATATATATTATAAGATATCACTTATTTATAATAAAAAATAAGGCTCAATATCTTACCTATATGTTTATAACCTTCTTCCCCATTTACTATGGGTCTCAACCAAGTTGACTTGAGTAGTGTACTGTTAGGCACGTGTGCACCTTCAGGAGGATACAGTGTAAATAACATTTCAATTGCTTTGGACTTTTTTATTAGTTCAGAATATTTTTCTTTGCCATCTATAAAGAAAAGAGAAAATATATAAAATTTGAGACATTTTACAGAGTGTCATACTTGCTTCTTTTAAGGGATGCAAATTAAAAACTATTTAATAATTTGGGTACAACAGGTCACACTGAAAACATGTTTTTTTTTAGTCAAAGTTACTTTACCAAAAATCTTCTTGTTCAGTTAATTCCAAAAACTAAAGAGTAAGGGCTTTACTAATATCATCTTAAACCACTATCAGCTTAAAGCAGTATTGTTAAAGCTGTGAAAAAAATTAAGATATCCAATGAACAGCATTCACATTATACATTCTATAGTATAACCATAGATTCTTACTTTTAACTTCTGTTAAACAATGGAATCAGATTAATCTGACAAAAATGTTGAGTAAATATAGAGTTCCATATATTGGAACTACTAAAGGAATTAATATTCCTAGGTGAAGGTTTTTAAGAAAATATAAAATGCATATTGCTGTGACTGAATTATTTTTATCTGGCAAACATTTGTATAGCACATATTATGTGCAAAGAATTATTCCTAGTGCTTTAAAATATTAACATATTTAATTTTCATAACATACCTATAAGGTAAGTCCTATTATTATTTCCTTTTACATGTAGAAATTGAGACCCAGAGAAGTTAAATAACTTGCCTAAATTTTACAATCTATAAATGATGCAAGTAGGCTTCAGATACCTAAGGAAGCTCTTATTTGCAAATGAATCTTTGTCAACTGAACATGGCCTGTATTAACTAGTAGCTGAGAAAACTGGAATTAAACAATAATTTAAATTATATAGTGAAAAATCTCTGGTATGCCCATTGGACCTCCAGTTTGTAATTCTAGTTTTTGGTTGATAAGCCAGGGTCCTAAAATTCAACAAAGCAGTCTCGTGAGGACTTAAAGTGACTCTGCCTAGAAACATTTTAAAGAAGAGACACTAATGTAAATCTCCACTTAAAACTCGATTACATATATTTCCTTCCTTTCCTCTTAGTCTTCTTTATTTTGTTTACATGTCATGTTTTCTGATAAAGTGAATATAAGGCCATATGACATGATTTGATGGCGAACAGTGTGCTAGGTATCCATCTATTGCCTCACAAATCCAAATCCATCCTTCACTGTCCTGCTTGGGAGGTTAGAACGCTTCTTCCTTGCAATACGGTATGATTTTAAGTATAAAACAAATTGGGCAATGGAGAGAACTGGACAATGAATGGGTTCTTTCTGGATCTGGTGGGTCTCTTAGCAGGCGCCTGCAACTTCTCCGGCATCTCAGAGGGCACTCCGCTCCTCCCACCACTGGGCACTTCCTAGAGAGTTCCACCAGCGCAGCACCTTCCTATGAATGGCTTCCCATTGAGTTCCACAATGTGACATCACCTTACAGACAGTTTGCCACAGATCTCCAGAATGGCTTCTCCATGAGTGTCACTAGAATGCCAGCTCAGTGTAGTCCCCCATTCACTGACTCCCCATGGGTGGCCTTTGTAAAAATTTGTCTTTCTTCAGGTGCTCTGCCTCAGACCAAGTGGTCCCTATATCTCCTCTTGTCAATTAGAGTTCTTTTACCCCTTAGTAGAAAATCACATTTACTCCAATCTCTGTCGTAGTTAATAACTACTATATTAGACTTTTCCTGCTTAAATTACTACGCAGTTTCTATCTGCTAAGTGGACCCTAACTGATACAGACAGACCTGGGTCCTAATTCTTAATGGGCTTTGAAATATAGTCATGTGCTGCATAACAACATTTCAGTCAATGATGGACCAGATATAAATGCCTAGTGAAGTCCTGGCTGTGGTGACATTGTAGCACAATGAATTACTCACATGTTTATGATGATGCTGGTGTAAACAATGTTACTACACTGCCAGTTATATTAATGTACAGAACATGCAACTATTTACAGTACATAATACGTGATAATAAATGGCTGTTAGTGGTTTCTGTATTTATCATACTATAATTTTTAACATTATGTTACGGTGTACTCCTTCTACTCAAGCCTATAGTCCCAGCACTTTGGGAGGCCGAGATGGGCGGATCACGAGGTCAGGAGATCGAAACCATCCTGGCTAACATGGTGAAACCCCGTCTCTACTAAAAAATACAAAAAAATAGCCGGGCGAGGTGGCGGGCGCCTGTAGTCCCAGCTACTCCGGAGGCTGAGGCAGGAGAATGGCGTAAACCCGGGAGGCGGAGCTTGCAGTGAGCTGAGATCCAGCCACTGCACTCCAGCCTGGGTGACAGAGCGAGACTCCATCTCAAAAAAAATAAAAAATAAAAAAATAAAAAAAACAAAACCTGTAAAACAGCCTCAGGCATGTCCTCCAGGGGCTATTCCAGAAGAAAGCATTGTTATCATAGTAGATGGCAGCTTCATGCTGCTATTGGCCCTGAATATTTTGCAGTGGGACAAGATATGGAGGAGAAAGACAGTGAATATTGACGATCCTGTGTAGGCCGAGGCTAATGTGTATGTTTGTGTGTTAATTTGTAATAAAAAACTAAAATATATATATAAACAAATCCTAAAATAGAAAGGGCTTACAGAACAAGGATGCAAACAAAGAATATTTTTTTACAGTTGTACAATCTATTTGTGTTTTCAGCTAAGTGTTATCACAAAGTGTCAAAAAGTTACGAAGAAATTTAAAAGTTTATAAGGTAAAATATAGTAAGCTAAAGTTAATTTTTTACTGAAGAAAGAAAACATTGTTGTTACAAATTTAGTGTCACTTAAGTGTTCAGTATTTATAAAGTCTACAGTAGTGTACAGTCATGTCCTAGGCCTTCACATTTACTCACCACTCACTCACTGACTCACCTAGAGCAAATTTCAGTCCTGTAAGCTCCATAAGTGCCCTATATAGGTGTATCATGTTTTGTTTTGGATACTGTATTTTTACTGTACCTTTTCTATGTTTGATGTGTTTAGATACACAAATCCTTACCATTGTGTTACAATTACCTACTTATATTTTTCATATGCCTCAATATCAGGTCAAATAAAATGCCTACACTAAAATCTAAGTAGAGGTGAATATAGAACTGCCACTTTCTCCCACTAGCTTATCCTGATTGAAGACTAATAGAAACACATGAAGTCAATGGAGTGTTGAATTTGCAAGGAAAACGTAAAGATAAATGTAACATTAGACATATATTGAAGGTTTGTAGCTTAGAGTCTTGCTAATGCCCCATTTTCCAATTGGTAGTGTCAATGGAGTCTTGGAACTTACACAAACAAGACCTCATGATTTTTTAAATGATTGTACCTTCTTTCATAATTGCAAAGTTAACTACAAATAAACATATTTTCATTTGAAAGGCATATAGCTGGTAAAACTCTGTTCCTTATTTTTCATTACGCATGTCATCCCAAGACAAAAGCAGGAATTTAATTTGTTTCTGATATTAATAATTTTTGCTGTTTATGGACTACTTCTTTTTGATATACTAAGTCAATATTGCCATATGGGATTTAGATGTAGCAACACACTACTCTTGAAACTCAAAAGAATAAGAGCTCTTCCTTACCCCTACCTCACTAGGCCACATACGCAATATCTGAAGTTTTTTGAATTAACAAATGGATAGAACATAGTTGCCGGTATTTATTGAGAATTTAGTATACAACAGGTGTGCAAAGCAGGTTATACACATTTGCTAATTTAATTCTGAAATCAGAATATGTTTAATTTGCTGAGAATCCTATGAAGTCAATATTACCATACATCACAGCTCAAGATACTGAAGCATAGGAAGGTTACAGGGCATTTTCAAGGCCTTCCAGCTGGTAAGAGGTGAAACCAGAATTTATTCCCGATTCTGTCTAACTTCAAAGCCTGTTTTTTAAACCACAATGCCATATTGTTTTAACCAATGGTTCCTGGTATCAAGAGACTGTTAGCACTTCAATGGTTACGAGTCAACTGGTGGTCTCTCCTGTTGCTAATCACCCTTCCAATCTTTTCAAATCCTTCTACAGCTATACCTGTAAAGTGTACTCTGCTGGTCAGCCCTCTGAGAGCAGCATATAGCTGTTTCCTGGAGGTTTACTGATGTTGGTCTTCTCCACAAAAATTTATTTTGTAGCAGCTATTGAAAAGCCCTCAGGTCAAAACCACCATTTGTAAACTGATGATAGCCCTCTCAGTTCACTAAGAATAACGGCTAGTATAATATCCCACAGTATGAACTCTGCACCACCTCTAGTTTTCCCCTGCTTCTCAGATAAGTGAGGCTCGTTATGCTTAATATTCAGGGTAGATGAGGAGTTTTCAGAGAACTCAAGGTAGCCCTTCCCTTCCTCTCCCAAACAGTGTACTGTGTTATTGAGAGCTTGTTGCCTCCCTCCTGCAGAGCCTGGAGTATTTAAGGCAGTGGTTCCAGGGCTGTACTTCAAGAATCACAGTGATTTTAAAAATAAATAAATAAATATTAGAAAATTGACATAAAGATGGCAGACAGCTTTACATTCTGCTAAGTGGGCATAATAAAAAGAAAGAGCATCTATTGTCACAACTGTTCCTCTTTTTGTATGTATTACTGAAGAATATTTCAACACTCAAAATGCATGGGCAAGAACATCTCAGATGAAAGAACAATAATTTACATTGAACCATGGAGATTCCAAAATTTCTAGGAAATTTTAAAGTTTCAAGTTCTTTCTAATGTGCCTGCCCCTTCACACAAATGCCAGCACAGACACAATACTTTAAAAAGGGCAAATGTATAAATTATTAAGGTCAGGACCAGTTCTAAGTGTACCAGGGAGACTTGGGTGACTAACAAAGCTTAAACCAGAATGGTAGGGCTAGTTACTGAAGTCAATTTTTAATAAGTATTTATAAGTACAGATAGAAATAGCCTAATCCTTTATCTTTACCCTGTACTGGTCCTATTAAGTAACTAAATTTATCTGCAAGGTTTAAAAAAAACATATTTTATAGTTTTCATACTAATACAAAGATCACAGGTTAAAAACAATGACAACAGGTAGATGTTTTCTTTCATTGTGAATGTTATGCATTTACAATTAATTAGCAATGTAATGAACAATATTTAATAAATAATGAATGATATTCATTAAATTGCTAATGCATCCTTCATGGACTACTAGCCAATACTGTGAGGTTTTTAGTATGGAGTTTTCACACGTGAGTTTGAACTGGTGGACAAATAATCTATAACCTAGTGTAAATGACCAGTTTTTAAATGCTGTACTTTTAATATCTTGTCAGTGTTCAGTTAAAGCACTTTATGTTGCATTCATTTTCTTTGATTTGAAATAAGTGAATGTCATACTTTTTGTCATGCCATTTTTATCTAAGTTTATTTCTGTTCATTAGTAATATTTAAAAAGGAGGACACCAGGTTATCAATATGAAAAATTATGTACTTCTTGAACAAGGAAAAAGCGAATCCAAAGCAGCCCTATTCTTAAATTAATGAAACTTTCTTACGTTTAGCTTCTTTTAAGCTGAAAGATCATTCTTAAAGATCAGTGATGAAGGAAAACATTAAGATTAAGATTCAAAACCAAGGGACAAAATGGTTAAGAAGGCAGTTAAACGATATGCCAATAAATAATATGATCTGTAAAAATAAATGCTAGGACTACTGATCTCATATTACAATGAAATACCAACATTGCATAATTTAAACAAGAGTGAAAATGTTCTCTAACCCTTGACTAAGAGTAAATAACAATACAAAATGAGGATATGAATTATTTAAAAACGTTAAATTATAGCAAATATTACCACCTTTAAATCTCTTCAGGTCATGAAACAGGCACATATTTTAAATTTTGCCAGAATATTCTTCACTATACATTTAAATGTTAAATGTATGAAAATTGTGCTGTTGATACACACCTTTATAAATCCAATCAAAATGCTATTTTAGAGTAGAAAATTAGGGAATCACAGCTATGTGATTGTTCAATAATCAAACTACAGTTAGTTCAAAAGGCTCATTTCTTCAGTGGAATAGAGTTCATAAAGAAATATACTAACATTTTAACTTTATTTTCATTCTGTATTTACTTATTTTTTGCTTGTTTGCTTAATAAACAATAAATAGATTTTTAAGTATTCGATATAGAAAGCTAACATTTTCCTTTTCCTGTCTTCAAGGGCTTTAGATAGAAACACAGATCATATCACTATATATAAATAAATTTTATAGCTGCCCAAAACACTAAAATACTTTTAGTTAGTAATTCCAATAGAATTATAAGGATTCCTTAGGAGGGGCATTTTCTTTCTTCTAAAAGCATGTGTGTGTATGTGTGCATGTGTGTATAAGTGTGTCTGTGTCCTTGGAGTAATACAAACATTATCTCAAATTATTAAAGTTATTAATTTTAAGTACTCTATTTTAAAAATATAAATATTTTCATCCCTCAGTCTCAACATGGGTAGGTTAAATCCATTAATGAGACTTTGCTCTAACTAAAGACAAAAGATTAAAGATAAATGCTCCTTCCACTTTAGTTACATTTATAAGAGTAATACAATAACACAAAAAAATTCTTGGCCGGGCGCGGTGGCTCAAGCCTGTAATCCCAGCACTTTGGGAGGCCGAGACGGGCGGATCACGAGGTCAGGAGATCGAGACCATCCTGGCTAACACGGTGAAACCCCGTCTCTACTAAAAAATACAAAAAAGTAGCCGGGTGAGGTGGCGGGCGCCTGTAGTCCCAGCTACTCGGGAGGCTGAGGCAGGAGAATGGCGTAAACCTGGGAGGCGGAGCTTGCAGTGAGCTGAGATCCGGCCACTAAACCCCAGCCTGGGCGGCAGAGCAAGACTCCGTCTCAAAAAAAAAAAAAAAAAAAAAAAAAAAAAAAAATTCTTAAAATTTAAGAGCATAATGACAGTTTTTATTGGGCTCAGCATACATAATCCACAAGATATTTCCTTTCACTTTGTTGGGAAGATAACTTTAATAAAAAAATTTCCCTCACGGGTCAGATGCATGAATTTCCAATTAAGTATAGCTATTCTTTTTTTTTGAAATGGAGTTTTGCTCTGTTGCCCAGCCTGGAGTATAGTAGCCCGATCTGGGCTCACTGCAACCTCCCCTTCCTGGGTTCTAGTGATTCTCCTGCCTCAGCTTCCCAAGTAGCTGGGATTACAGGCATGTGCCACCACGCCAGGCGAATTTTTTGTATTTTTTTTTTTTTTTTAGTAGAGGCGGGGTTTCTCCATGTTGATCAGACTGGTCTCAAACTCCCGACCTCAGATGATCCGCCCGCCTTGACCTGTCAAAGTGCTGGGATTACATGCGTGAGCCACAGCACCCGGCAAGTGTAGCTATTCTTAATTGTTAAATCAAATTTGAATTACCCAGTCCTTTTGTTTTTCTTGAGACAAATCACATCACTTTGGTTATTGTTCTATATCTTTAAGGGGCAGAGGGCAATTCAATGAATTTTTAAGCTATTCATTACTAATATCAGTTTTAAATGTATTTTGAGCTAAACATTGCAGTTAATTACACAGTTAAATATTTTAAGTATTATTTTCCCATACTATTTATATCCCTAAGAAAAATTGCAATAATTGGCAGTTGACTATAACAAGCTTAGGTTTACGCATTTACTCAACAATTACATTAGCCCTGACATGCAAAAATATATACATATTTTTTTCCTTTTATCGTGCTTAGGCCTTTTTCTAGATTCAAGAGGCAAAAGTAATACCATGCTATTTCAGTAAAAAACGAACTCCAAACAAGTGAGAATTTTTCCTGATGGATTTTTCGAACTGAATTCCAAATAAATGTGTTTTATAAACTTATGTATTATTTTTTTAAATAAGTGCTGTCTTTCAGAATTGAGCCATTTTTAAATTTTTTAGACTTCATTTTCCAGACTTATTTAGATTTCTCAATCCTGTTAAAAATTCCATAATTTAAGGCTTGTTTATTGATTATACTAATGTTAAGATTACTTTAAATTCTTTCCGAAATATGACTGGATACAAGTCAGTTTATAAATGGAAGAATTTACTTAACAAATGTACAATTTCCTGGCCCTGATTTATTTATATGCATTAATAGGTAATCAATTTCCTAGCTAAAAGAGACACAATAATAGCAAAGTTTTTCTCTTTTCCTCTCCCACAATGCCAAAATAAAGTATATTTTAATCAACCAAAAATATAAATATAACTGCATCTTTACTGAAGCATGAAAATTCCTACAACTTTCAATAACTTTAAAGAATATATAACAGAAACAATAAAATTAACACCTAAATAAAAGAGACTGTCTAGAATTGACACATCTAAATATGGGTGAAGCCCTGGGTATAATCTGTTGTGATGCATAATTCCTCTCCATTTATGGACCTGTGAAACTCAAGAATAAGTTATCTGCTCACAGAATACCTTGATGAGACAGGAATAAGCAATTCCCATTCAAAATGAGATAAAATAAAAAGAAAAAGGGTGACTGATCCCAAGTCGTTCTAAAACCCAGCTGGGCAAACTTGAGAACATTTCTGAGTCTGAGAATAATCCTCTGTGGTTTTCAGCTCTGCCCTCTTAAGTCATCCTTCTTTTTTCATGAAAAGTAGCATGGGTTAGCAGCTGAGTCATTTTAATAGTCTATTTCCTGCCTGTACACTTTTGGGAGTCCAGTAGCCTTCTTTCACTTAATACGGTTTCTGTCCCTTTTGGTCCAAGCTGGCAGTGTTCCACTGATTTAAAATTTTCGGAAATCCTGAGGCCTCATGTGTATTATGGGAATTCACTTCATTAGACAAGAGACTTCTCCACAAATCTTTCCTGTATAATCCCATTGCTATGATTTGAATGCTTGTTTTCTCCAAAATTCAGTTTGAAGTTTAGTTGCCATTGTGGCAGTGTTGACAGGTGGGACTTTTGGGAGGTGATTGGGCCATGAGGGCAAAGCCCTCATGGGTGCGATTAATGCCTTAAGTTCAGCCCCTTTTTGTGCCTTTGCACTTCCACCTTCCACCATGTAATGATAGAGTAAGAAGGCCATCACTTGTTGCTAGCACCTTGATCTTGGACTTTCCAGCCCCCATAATTGTGAGAAAATACATTTCTGTTCATTATAAGTTACTCAGGCTCAGGTATTCTGTTATAGTAGCACAGAACAAACAAAGAAAAGTATCTTCATTTCTAGCTTCTGCTTGGTAACTAATGAGACTTGTGAGTCACACATTTATTCTTTTCAAAGAGCCTTTGTGTGACTAAATTCTCTTTTTGATCTTTCTGAGGTATCAGCAAAACGTCGTCCAGCAGTATCTCAGCTGCCCCTCTAGAATATGCTTTCCTGACAGTGAATCTCCATTTTAGCATTTTTCACAGTCTGGATGGATTGGAATGTCCCAAATCATCTCATCTTGGTTCCTTTTTGTGCAACAGTACTTCTTTCAAATGCAATTTCCCCTAGCATTTTACTACAAGCAACAACAACAAAAAACAGGCTGCACATTCAATTCTGCTTAAAACTGTTCTCAACTGAATGTCCAAGGCCATATCTCAAAAATTCTCCTCCTATGTAACTGCAGGACATTATTTCACTAATTAAGCTTTCTGCCACTGTATAACAAGAATCTCTTCTCATCCAGTTACCAATAGCATGTTCCTAATTTCCTCCTGGGCTCTCAATTTTAGCATCTTTAACTTCCATATTTCTACTGTCTGTTTATAATTATATATTCTCTAAGGTAATTTAGGTTTTCCCTACCATGCTCCTCACTTCTTTCTGAGTCCTTATGAGCAGAGTCTTTGACATCCATAATTCTACTAATGGTCTGTTCAAGGAAATCTAGGCTTTTTCTGTAAGGCTCCTCAATATTCTAGCCTCCACACACTGGTCAATTCTACATTTTAAGATAATCAATATTAGTCAGTGTTCAACTGATATAGAGGAAGAACTAGCAGGCTATTTCTCAATACACACACACACACACATGCACACATGCGCGCGCGCACACACACACACACACAGAGAGAGAGAGAGAGAGAGAGAGAGGAATTTATTGCAAGGAATTGGTTTATGCAGTTGTGTGCTTGACGAGACAAGTCCTAAGTCCATAGAGCTGGCCACCAGGAAAAGCAAGTTGAAACTCTTGTGCATGGCAGATATTACTATTCACAGGCAGGATTTCTTCAGGAAAGCCTCAGTTCTGTTTTAAAGCCCTTTCAACTGGTTGTACCAGGCCAGCCCAGATTATCTAGGATAATCTCCCTTGCTCAAAGTCAATTGATCATGAACTTCAATCGAATCTACAAAATACCTTTTGCAGCAACATCTAGATTAGTGTTTGATTGAATAACTGGAAATCGTAGTCTAGTCAAGTTTGTACATCATAAAGTTCACGACAAGCTTAATAAACTTAAGTATATAAAAAGTGTCCTTTGGGAATCCAAATCACTTCCAACAGGCAATAACAGCTGGCTTTAGATTTTCCAAAACAACATTCAACAAAACAAGAAAAATACCTATAAAGTTCTGAGAAAATTGTGTAATCAAAAGTTTTATATGAAGCCAAGTATAAATACACCAAAAAACATTCTCAGAAAACATAGCACCTACAACCTCTTCTTGGAATACAAGATGAAACACTAAATCTTGTTAAAACAGAGCCAATAAAATTGAACTAAAATAACTAAAGAATCAAGAGGCCTCAGGTATAACTCCCAATGCAATCCCTCTCCCCTCCCCCCTCCCCATGATAGGCCCCGGTGTGTGATGTTCCCCTTCCCGAGTCCAAGTGATCTCATTGTTCAGTTCCCACCTATGAGTGAGAACGTGCTGTGTTTGGTTTTCTGTTCTTGTGATAGTTTGACGAGTTGATGGGTGCTGACGAGTTGATGGGTGCAGCACACCAACATGGCACAAGTATACATATGTAACAAACCTGCACGTTAAGCACATGTACCCTAGAACTTAAAGTATAATAATAATAAATAAATTTTAAAAAAAAAGACAAAAAAAAAAGAATCAAGAGGCCAATGGTAAAACAGAACGGAAGGGAAGAGGAGGGGAGGGGAAGGGAGGGGAGAGGAGGGGAGGGGAAGGGAGGGGAGGGAGAAAACTGGCAAGCATTCAACACATTTAAATACATCAGACTACAAGGTCAAACAACTGTAAGACTTGTAGAAAAAGTAAAAATGTTAGAATCCTTGAAAATATTTTTAACTATTAATTTTTTTCATATAGGGATATGTTTGGAAGGAGAAGTAAAAGAAAGCTTAAATGTGGTAAGTTTCTTATTTTATTAGTAGGATGTCAGTAGAGGAGACTGATAATTTAGGAACTACTTTAAGTTTCTAATTTGTAAAAGTATTCATTAAAAGGATCAAAAATAATACGTAATAATTCCTGATAAAGCTAAATTCCCAATGCATAACACAGTATTTTAGCCAGACATATTGCTGCCTTCAACAATTTAGAGGTTTGGCTATCAATTCAAAGGAGAAAGATTACATATATTTATATTATCATCTTCTATTATCCAGATGAATTAAAGACATTTGGAAAGACATAGTGTTGTTTTTTTTTTTTTTAATTCTCATGGCATACTTTTAAAAAATGAATGTGTAAATAGCACACTTTTTTCTATAGCATATATAAATTTGTCAAAATTATATATGATCAAAGTAAACATTTATCAATCAGGTTATCTAACAATTTGCATTTCAGAGAAAAGTGCTGTTTGGGTGATATATTTCTAACATTTGAGATATAGTAAATAGTAAATTTCTCTGTTTTTTGCATGATGTTTCCTGGAAATATAAGACAACTTGGGTTATTTCCCTTTGGATTTATTCTAAAAGAGCAAGATTAATTGCTTGAATAAAGATAAGCTCACACTATTTATAATGCATCATATACTGTGTATGCAGTCCACTGTGCTGTACTTAATTTATTTCATAGGATAACAAGCTTAAAGGATAAAGAAAATTGGAGACCAGCTATCACTCTATTAATGGGGTTTTAAAGAATATTTCATTAAAAAATTATATGAGAACTGAAAGAAAAAAACAGATTAGCAGGCACCAAGATAAAATGAATTGAAGGAAATAATGAACAGGTTGTTTTTAGTGGTCCATGGCAAATTGACAGAAGATATTAGTTAAATTGATAACAAATGTGAGCCTAACATATTGTATTGTCTTGAGGAAATAGGGGAAAAGTTCATATAATGTAGTTCAGATAATACATTGAAATATTCTTCAGAAATAGAGCAAAGAAAAAAAGATGGATGACTTTGACTACATTAAGATAAATAACTACTGTTCATTAAATGATCCCCTTTCTGTCAATGTCCATTCCCTTTTGGGTTGGAAATAACCTTTATAAGAATTGTGTCTAAAATATATAATATATAACACACTGTGACTGGATCATAGTTACAATGTTCATTATTTTCCTTTAACCCTGAAGCATGATCAAGAGACATTTTGTTGACAATCAGCTCTTCCTTGCGAACAATATAACCTGTGGACAGGCCTTCAGGGGCACTTCTTTGTTGAACATTAGTGTGGTCTTTTTGGTTCAAAGACTAGAATCAGTCAAATATAAGTGACTGAAAAAAGTGGTGGCAAAATGGGCAACAGGGCTGTCAAGGTAGGGTAAATCTGGATTCCTGAACAGGCTCATGTAAGTTAGTTGTAACCACATTTAGATATAAATATTTATGTGCATCCCTCAGTTTTAGACTTAAAACATGTACGTAGTTATTTCTCATATAAATTATCATGCTTTTTAGTTTGTACACACTTGATACTCCAGGTATATAATTTAAAAATTAAGATTGAAATCAATATAATAAACCATCCACCTGGTAGTTAAAAATATGATCCTAATAAAAAGAACATGGCAAGATCAAATATACAGCCTCACTTTCTGGTCAAAATGATAACTTACATAGAAGCAATTTAATCATTCTGCTAAATGTTGCCTGTGCTTAGGCTAATTGTTATCATCATTGGGCAGTAAAACAAAAGGTTTCATGAGTTCGGCCTTTCTGTCTGTATCGTTACTCTATGCAGCCCTTTCATAACAGGCTAACAGCTGTTTCTCAGATTATTTACCCTAAAATCTGGGATCTTGATTCCAATTTTTAAAGGGATGTTTATGTTTCAAGCAGCATCAACATGTTTTACTTAAAATTGCACTTGAAAATAAAAAAGGAATATCATTTTTTCCCTGAGAAATACAGCTGCCCATTCATTTACTTTGTCATATGACCTGCTTCTGATCTGGTTTTTTTTAAAAATGTTTTTCCCTATATTTACTCCCATGAGGTTTAGATCAGTGTTACAAACTAAAGAGTAACATCTACTTCTCAATTGTGTAGCGTTTTCCCTCAAAAATCTTGACATTATTTTATCTTACTTTCAGATAAATCACCAAGGACTAAGAACAAATATGTGAGAATTATTATATTCATATTATGTAATGTTTTGAATAAAATTGTCATGTTACTGACTTAAAATACTAAAAATATAGTTCAAAGCTTTTTTTTCTTTTATTAGTTGTCCTGAGAAATTTAGAATAAGCTGTTCACACTGTCTCATTTGGTGACTCTTATGAACTCTGAGATATATTTATAAGGAAACTGTCTTTAAAAAGGAATTTATTCTTGAGCAATGAAACAGAATGGATTCTTTGCGGTAAGCTAACTGGTCCATGAAATAATTCAATCCATGATGCTACTTTTCTTTAATATGCTCCATTCAAAAGAGCTTACTGGCTCAAATATGAACAATACTTAAACTTTTGAACAATAATAGAAATTTATGTGAATGATACTTTTATTTTATTAACATGTTTAAGATGCAAAGTGTCCTTTTTCTGGAGAGGCACAGGCATGTGGGAAAACTCGAGAAATTATTACAGCAAACTAAAACATAGAATTTTTTATGTAACACCAGGATCTTAATATTAATTACATTTGGAAGCAGTTGAGAGAAATAATGGGTCATACATTTACTCATTTATTAACTGTAGCATTACTTATTTCAGGTTAAAAATTCAAATTAAAAACATTATACATTCTTATAAATTATACATATATATGTATTACCATGAAGCATTCCTTTATTAGAACATTTCATTTAAAAATTCAGGGCAAAAGAGGCGGAGCAAGATGGCCGAATAGGAACAGCTCCAGTCTCCAACTCCCAGCGCGAGCAACACAGAAGACCGGTGATTTCTGCATTTTCAACTGAGGTACTGGGTTCATCTCACTAGGGAGTGCCAGACAATCGGTGCTGGTCCGCTACTGCAGCCCGACCAGCGAGAGCTGAAGCAGGGCGAGGCATCACCTCACTTGGGAAGTGCAAGGGGAAAGGGAATCCCTTTTCCTAGCCAGGGGAACTGAGACACACAACACCTGGAAAATTGGGTAACTCCCACCCCAATACTGTGCTTTAAGCAAACAGGCACACCTGGAGATAATATCCCACACCTGGCCAGGAGGGTCCCACGCGCACGGAGCCTCCCTCATTGCTAGCACAGCAGTCTGCAATATCGCGGCAAGGCAGCAGCCAGGCTGGGGGAGGGGCGCCCGCCATTGCTGAGGCTTAAGTAGGTAAACAAAGCCCCTGGGAAGCTCGAACTGGGTGGAGCTCACAGCAGCTCAAGGAAACCTGCCTGTCTCCGTAAACTCCACCTCTGGGGACAGGGCACAGATAACAACAAAAGCAGCAGAAACCTCTGCAGACGCAAAGGACTCTGTCTGACAGCTTTGAAGAGAGCAGTGGATCTCCCAATACGGAGGTTGAGATCTGAGAAGGGACAGACTGCCTGCTCAAGTGGGTCCCTGACCCCTGAGTAGCCTAACTGGGAGACATGCCCCACTAGGGGCAGTCGGACACCCCACACCTCACAGGGTGGAGTACACCACTGAGAGGAAGCCTCCAAAGCAAGAATCAGACAGGTACACTTGCTGTTCAGAAATATTCTATCTTCTGCAGCCTCTGCTGCTGACACCCAGGCAAACAGGGTCTGGAGTGGACCTCAAGCAATCTCCAACAGACCTACAGCTGAGGGTCCTGACTGTTGGAAGGAAAACTATCAAACAGGAAGGACACCTACACCAAAACCCCATCAGTACGTCACCATCAACAAAGACCAGAGGCAGATAAAAACACAAAGATGGGGAAAAAGCAGGGCAGAAAAGCTGGAAATTCAAAAAATAAGAGCGCATCTCCCCTGGAAAAGGAGCGCAGCTCATTGCCAGCAACGGAACAAAGCTTGACGGAGAATGACTTTGACGAGATGAGAGAAGAAGGCTTCAGTCCATCAAACTTCTCAGAGCTAAAGGAGGAATTACGTACCCAGCACAAAGAAACTAAAAATCTTGAAAAAAAAGTGGAAGAATTGATGGCTAGAGTAATTAATGCAGAGAAGGTCATAAACGAAATGAAAGAGATGAAAACCATGACACAAGAAATATGTGACAAATGCACAAGCTTCAGTAACTGACTCGATCAACTGGAAGAAAGAGTATCAGCGATTGAGGATCAAATGAATGAAATGAAGCGAGAAGAGAAACCAAAAGAAAAAAGAAGAAAAAGAAATGAACAAAGCCTGCAAGAAGTATGGGATTATGTAAAAAGACCAAATCTACGTATGATTGGGGTGCCTGAAAGTGAGGGGGAAAATGGAACCAAGTTGGAAAACACTCTTCAGGATATCATGCAGGAGAACTTCCCCAACCTAGTAGGGCAGGCCAACATTCAAATTCAGGAAATACAGAGAACGCCACAAAGATACTCCTCGAGAAGAGCAACTCCAAGACACATAATTGCCAGATTCACCAAAGTTGAAATAAAGGAAAAAATCTTAAGGGCAGCCAGAGAGAAAGGTCGGGTTACCCACAAAGGGAAGCCCATCAGACTAACAGCAGATCTCTCGGCAGAAACTCTCCAAGCCAGAAGAGAGTGGGGGCCAATATTCAACATTCTTAAAGAAAAGAATTTTCAACCCAGAATTTCATATCCAGCCAAACTAAGTTTCATAAGTGAAGGAGAAATTAAATCCTTTACAGATAAGCAAATGCTTAGAGATTTTGTCACCACTAGGCCTGCCTTACAAGAGACCCTGAAGGAAGCACTAAACATGGAAAGGAACAACCGGTACCAGCCATTGCAAAAACATGCCAAAATATAAAGACCATTTAGGCTAGGAGGAAACTGCATCAACTAACGAGCAAAATACCCAGTTAATATCATAATGGCAGGATCAAGTTCACACATAACAATATTAACCTTAAATGTAAATGGGCTAAATGCTCCAATTAAAAGGCATAGACTGGCAAACTGGATAAAGAGTCAAGACCCATCAGTCTGCTGTATTCAGGAGACCCATCTCTCACGCAGAGACATACATAGGCTTAAAATAAAGGGATGGAGGAAGATTTACCAAGCAAATGGAGAACAAAAGAAAGCAGGGGTTGCAATACTAGTCTCTGATAAAATAGACTTTAAACCATCAAAGATCAAAAGAGACAAAGAAGGCCATTACATAATGGTAAAGGGATCAATTCAACAGGAAGAACTAACTATCCTAAATATATATGCACCCAATACAGGAGCACCCAGATTCATAAAGCAAGTTCTTAGAGACTTACAAAGAGACTTAGACTCCCATACAATAATAATAGGAGACTTCAACACTCCACTGTCAACTTAGACAGATCAACGAGACAGAAAGTTAACAAGGATATCCAGGAATTGAACTCATCTCTGCAGCAAGCAGACCTAATAGACATCTACAGAACTCTCCACCCCAAATCAACAGAATATACATTCTTCTCAGCACCACATCGCATTTATTCCAAAATTGACCACATAATTGGAAGTAAAGCACTCCTCAGCAAATGTACAAGAACAGAAATAATAACAAACTGTCTCTCAGACCACAGTGCAATCAAACTAGAACTCAGGACTAAGAAACTCAATCAAAACCGCTCAACTACATGGAAACTGAACAACCTGCTCCTGAATGACTACTGGGTACATAACGAAATGAAGGCAGAAATAAAGATGTTCTTTGAAACCAATGAGAACAAAGATACAACATACCACAATCTCTAGGACACATTTAAAGCAGTGTGTAGAGAGAAATTTATAGCACCAAATGCCCATAGGAGAAAGCAGGAAAGATCTAAAATTGACACTCTAACATCACAATTAAAAGAACTAGAGAAGCAAGAGCAAACACATTCTCAAGCTAGCAGAAGGCAAGAAATAACTAAGATCAGAGCAGAACTGAAGGAGATAGAGACACAAAAAACCCTCCAAAAAATCAATGAATCCAGGAGTTGGTTTTTTGAAAAGATCAACAAAATTGACAGACCGCTAGCAAGACTAATAACGGAGAGAAGAATCAAATAGACGCAATAAAAAATGATAAAGGGGATATCACCACTGACCCCACAGAAATACAAACTACCATCAGAGAATACTATAAATACCTCTACACAAATAAACTAGAAAATCTAGAAGAAATGGATAAATTCCTGGACACTTACACTCTTCCAAGACTAAACCAGGAAGAAGTTGAATCCCTGAATAGACCAATAGCAGGCTCTGAAATGGAGGCAATAATTAATAGCCTACCAACGAAAAGAAGTCCAGGACCAGATGGATTCACAGCTGAATTCTACCAGAGGTACAAGGAAGAGCTGGTACCATTCCTTCTGAAACTATTCCAATCAATAGAAAAAGAGGGAATCCTCCCTCACTCATTTTATGAGGCCAACATCATCCTGATACCAAAGCCTGGCAGATACACAACAAAAAAAGAGAATTTTACACCAATATCCCTGATGAACATCGATGCAAAAATCCTCAATAAAATACTGGCAAACCAGATTCAGCAGCACATCAAAAAGCTTATCCACCATGATCAAGTGGGCTTCATCCCTGGGATGCAAGGCTGGTTCAACATTCGCAAATCAATAAACATAATCCAGCATATAAACAGAACCAAAGACAAGAACCACATGATCATCTCAATAGATGCAGAAAAGGCATTTGACTAAATTCAACAGCCCTTCATTCTAAAAACGCTCAATAAATTCGGTATTGATGGAACGTACCTCAAAATAATAAGAGCTATTTATGACAAACCCACAGCCAGTATCATACTGAATGGGCAAAAACTGGAAAAATTCCCTTTGAAAACTGGCACAAGACAGGGATGCCCTCTCTCACCACTCCTATTCAACATAGTGTTGGAAGTTCTGGCTAGGGCAATCAGGCAAGAGAAAGAAATCAAGGGTATTCAGTTAGGAAAAGAAGAAGTCAAATTGTCCCTGTTTGCAGATGACATGATTGTATATTTAGAAAACCCCATCGTCTCAGCCCAAAATCTCCTTAAGCTGATAAGCAACTTCAGCAAAGTCTCAGGATACAAAATTAATGTGCAAAAATCACAAGCATTCTTATACACCAGTAACAGACAAACAGAGAGCCAAATCAGGAATGAACTTCCATTCACAATTGCTTCAAAGAGAATAAAATACCTAGGAATCCAACTTCCAAGGGAGGTAAAGGACCTCTTCAAGGAGAACTACAAACCACTGCTCAGTGAAATAAAAGAGGACACAAACAAATGGAAGAACATACGATGCTCATGGATAGGAAGAATCAATATCGTGAAAATGGCCATACTGCCCGAGGTTATTTATAGATTCAATGCCATCCCCATCAAGCTACCAATGAGTTTCTTCACAGAATTGGAAAGAACTGCTTTAAAGTTCATATGGAATCAAAAAAGAGCCCACATCTCCAAGAGAATCCTAAGTCAAAAGAACAAAGCTGGAGGCATCACGCTACCTGACTTCAAACTATACTACAAGGCTACAGTAACCAAAACAGCATGGTACTGGTACCAAAACAGAGATATAGACCAATGTAACAGAACAGAGTCCTCAGAAATAATACCACACATCTACAACCATCTGATCTTTGACAAACCTGAGAGAAACAAGAAATGGGGAAAGGATTCCCTATTTAATAAATGGTGCTGGGAAAATTGGCTAGCCATAAGTAGAAAGCTGAAACTGGATCCTTTCCTTACTCCTTATACGAAAATTAATTCAAGATGGATTAGAGACTTAAATGTTAGACCTAATACCATAAAAATCCTAGAGGAAAATCTAGGTAGTACCATTCAGGACATAGGCATGGGCAAAGACTTCATGTCTAAAACACCAAAAGCAACGGCAGCAAAAACCAAAATTGACAAATGGGATCTAATTAAACTAAAAAGCTTCTGCACAGCAAAAGAAACTACCATCAGAGTGAACAGGCAACCTACAGAATGGGAGAAAATTTTTGCAATCTACTCATCTGACAAAGGGCTAATATCCAGAACCTACAAAGAACTCAAACAAATTTACAAGAAAAAAACAAACAACCCCATCAAAAAGTGGGCAAAGGATATGAACAGACATTTCTCAAAAGAAGACATTCATACAGCCAACAGACACATGAAAAAATGCTCATCATCACTGGCCATCAGAGAAATGCAAATCAAAACCACAGTGAGATACCATCTCACACCAGTTAGAATGGCAATCATTAAAAAGCCAGGAAACAACAGGTGCTGGAGAGGATGTGGAGAAATAGGAACACTTTTACACGGTTGGTGGGATTGTAAACTAGTTCAACCATTATGGAAAACAGTATGGCGATTCCTCAAGGATCTAGAACTAGATGTACCATATGACCCAGCCATCCCATTACTGGGGATATACCCAAAGGATTATAAATTATGCTGCTATAAAGACACATGCACCACGTATGTTTATTGCGGCACTATTCACAATAGCAAAGACTTGGAATCAACCCAAATGTCCATCAGTGACAGACTGGATTAAGAAAATGTGGCACATATACACCATGGAATACTATGCAGCCATAAAAAAGGATGAGTTTGTGTCCTTTGTAGGGACATGGATGCAGCTGGAAACCATCATTCTTAGCAAACTATCACAAGAACAGAAAACCAAACACCGCATGTTCTCACTCATAGGTGGGAACTGAACAATGAGATCACTTGGACTCGGGAAGGGGAACATCATACACCAGGGCCTATCATGGGGAGGGGGAAGTGGGGAGGGATTGCATTGGGAGTTATACCTGATGTAAATGACGAGTAGTTGTGTGCTGACGAGTTGATGGGTGCAGCACAGCAACATGGCACA
Source organism: Macaca fascicularis (assembly GCF_037993035.2). NCBI lineage: Eukaryota > Metazoa > Chordata > Mammalia > Primates > Cercopithecidae > Macaca > Macaca fascicularis. The sequence goes on from NC_088379.1 coordinate 154,345,438, forward strand.
AGTATACATATGTAACAAACCTGCACGTTATGCACTTGTACCCTAGAACTTAAAGTATAATAATAAAAAAAAAAAAAAGAAAAAAAAATAAATAAAAATTCAGGGCAAAATACACTGTTTTAAATTCCTTAACGTAAAGATAGTCAGAATCAAAATTATGAAACCTGAAGATGGCTTATATTTTACATTTATTAGAATAAAATTTAAATGTTGTCAAGAATGTTAAGTCAACAAAACAAAATGTTAATTCACGATGTTAAAACAGCAACAATCTAAAATAATTCAATTATTTATTGAAAAATTATGTGACAGACACTGTGTTAGGTAATAGGGATAAAAAGAGAGCAAAGTGGCCCTTCCTTTCACGGAGATCACGGCCTACTGGAATACAAGACAGAGAGATAATAAAGAAGCAAATGAACAAAAACAAAATAATTATTACTCATGTAACACAAGTAAAGGATGTAGTGATATGAGAGAAAATAATATAGTAGATACAAAAAAATGAACCATATAAGGTAGGTTTGCAAGAAATTTCTTTCATAGAAATTGAAAGCACAAGCATATTTTTAGGGACACAAATACCAAATACCAGAAAGGTCAAATTCAAAATGTCTGGCATTCAATAAAAATTACCAGGCATGCAAAGAAGTAGAAAAATACAACTCATACTGAGGAGAAAAATCAATCTAAACCGATCTTCAATTGACACAGATGATAGATTTCATAGACAATGACATTACAACGGTTATTATAACTATATTCTGCATGTTCAGGAAGTTAAAGGAAGTAGAAACATGAATGACTAAAATTACACATCTTGAAACGAAATATACAAATCTGAGATGAAAAACACAGTTGATGGGATTAATGGCAGATTATACTTTGCATAAGAAAGATAAGTAAAATTGAGAGCATACCAACGAAAACTCTGCAAATGAAACAGGGAAAAAAGAGTAAAAAAATAAAGAGTATCAGTGAGCTGTGGAACCAAGATCAAATAGCCAAATACATGTGTAATTCAAGTTCCCTAAAGAAGCAGAATAAAGACAGAACAGAATATTTGAAGAAATAATGACCAATTTTCCAAATTAAATTAAAATTATAAGCTCATAGGTCCAAGAAGCTCAACAAACTCCTAGCATAAGATACATGAATGAAACTACAGAAAAATCATAATCAAACTGTATAAAACTGGTGATAAACACTCTTTAATGAATCCAGACAAAAAAGACATTACATACAGAGGAACAAAGATAGGAATTAGAAACAATGAGATTTCAATATTCCCTTTAAAATAATCGAGAGAACAAGTACATTGAAAACCAACAAGGATATAGAGTTGAATAATACTACCAATAACTTAACTAAATTGACATTGACAAAACATTTCAACATACAACAACATAATACACATTCTCCTCAAATGCACACAGAACATGTTCTATGACTTATTAAATTCTGCATTAAAAACTCAATAAATTTCAAAAGAGTCAAGTTATATTCAATATGCTCTATGACTAAAATGGAGTTAAGTGAAAAATAAAAATCTATATATATCTGAAAAATTTTGAAAACTTCAGAAACTATACAACATTTCTAAATAACTCCTGGCTCAAAGGGAAATTAGAAAATATTTTGAACTAAACGGTAACAAAAACATAAAATATTCATATCTCTGGGCTGTCACTAAAATGATACTTTGAAACCTATAGTACCAATGCCTATATTAGAAAAGAAATACTTCTCAAATTAAAGAGCCAAGCTTTTACCTTAAGACTTTTGAAAAGGAAGAGTAAATAAAACCCAGAAAATATAAAATAAAGCAAAAAATACAGATCAGAGCAGAAAATGGTGAAATATAAAACAGAAAAACAATTGAGAAAATCAATGAAACAAAAAATGATTATTTAAGATCAAGAGAATTGATTAAATTTTAGCCAAAAAAAGAAGACAAAAAATTTTTCAATATCAGGAATGGGAACAATGTTATCACTACAGCATCTACAGGTAATTAAAGTGAATGACAGGGGAATATTATAAACAACTTTATGCCAATAAATTCAACAACTTTGATAAACTTGACAAATTCTTTGAAAGACACCAATTAACAAAGTTCACTCTAGGAGAAATGGAAAAGCTGTATATATGAGAGAAATTGAATTTGTGGTTAAACACCTTCCCACAAAAGAAACCTACATGCCCAGATAGCTTCAGTGATAATTTTCACCTAATACTTAAGGGAGGAATTATAGCAATTCTTTGGAAGACCTCAAAGATATTTGAATAGGAAGGAATGCTTCACAATTCATTATGTGAGTCAAAATATTTCCAATATAAAAACAAGGCAAATATATTACAAGAGAATTGCAGAAAAATATCCCTCAAGAACATAGATTTAAAAATTCTTAAAAATTTAGCAAACTGAATTTAGCAATATACAAAATAAAATAAAATACATCATGGACTTGAGGTAGAGCAAGATGGTGCAATACAAGGCTCCACCAATTATATCCCTGCTGCAGGGACACCAATTTAACAAGTATCTATCAAAAAACAAACAAACAAAGAAAAGCAAAACACCATCATAAGAAGCAAAAGTCAAGTGAGTACTCACAGTACCTGGTTTTAACTTCATGTTGCTGAAAGAGGCACAGAAGAGATAGGAAAAACACTCTTTAATTGCCAATGCCACCCCTCCCCATTCCCTGGCAGCATCAGCATGGTGTGAAGAGCATTTCTGTGCATTGGGAAGAGGAGGGTATTTTCTGTGCGTTGAAGGGATGCATTGAACTCAGTGTAGCCTTATTGTAAAAGTAAACAAAACAACACAAAACTCGGCTGATTCCTGCACACAGAGGGAGCATTTAAATTAGCCCTAACCAGAGGGGAATGGCAGATCCCAGCAGTCTGAACTTGAATTCCCACAAGCCTTGGCCACTATGGATTAAAGTGCTTTGGGGCCCTAAATAAACTTTTAAGAAAATCTAGGCCATGAGGACTGAAACTCTTAGGCAAGTCCTAGTACTGTATTGGACCCAGAGACAGTGGACTGAGGGGAAATGGGACCTATTGAGACACTAGCCAGGGTGGTTAAAGGTAGTTTTGACATCACCCCTCCCCTAAGCCCAGGCTGCAAAGCTCATGGCTCGAAAGAGACCCCGTGCCTCTGCTTGAGGAGAGGAGAGGAAAGGAAAGGGTGGGGAGGACTTTTCCTTGCTTCTTGGATACCAGCTCAGCCACAGTAGAATAGGGCACCTGTCAGACTCATGAGGCCCACCTTCCAGGCCCTAGCTCCCAGGCAATATTTCTAGACACACTGTGGGCAGGATTCATCACCCATTAACTAAAAAGCCCTTGGGCTGAATAACCAGCAGTGATACCCAGTTATTACACTGAAGGCCTTGAGTGAGACTCTGAGACTTGCTGGCTTCAGGTGAGACTCAGCACATTCTCAGCTGTGGTGGCTACAGGGTGAGACTCCTTCCACTCTAGAAAATCAGAGGAAAAGCAAAGGAGACATTGTTTTCCACCTTAGATACCAGCTTGACCACAGGGGGATATAACACCAAGTGTGCTCTTTGGGTCCCCAATTCCAGGACTTGGCTCTTGGACAGCTTTGAACCTGCATTGAGCTTGAGGGGGTCCACTACCTGAAGGGTGAGTCCCAAGCCAGGCAGCATTCACCACAAGCTGACTGAAGAGCCTTTAGGCTTTAAAGGAAAATTAGCTGTAGTCTGGCAGTACTCCTTGTGGGTCTGTGGTGGTGGGGGCCATGGGGTGAGGCTACTCTGCCTTTAAAGGGGAGAGAAGAGTGGGAAGGACTGCATCTTGCAGTTTGAGTGTGAGCTCAGCTGCAGTACAATAGAACACTAGATAGAATTCTAAGGTTATTGATTCTAATTTCTGGCTCCCAAATGTCACCTCTGGACACATCCAGGGCTTGGAGGAACTCACCACTCTGAAGGGATTGACACAGGCCTGGCTAACTTTGCCACCTGCTGATTGTAGAGCCCGAAGGCCTTCAGCAAATACAGGTTGTAGCCAGAGAGTAGCTTCAGCAAGCCTTCAGTGAGACCTTCAGGTCTGAGCCAGTACAGTCCTAGTGGAGGTGGCCACAGGGGTGAATGCTCACTCCACCTGCAGCTCCAGGTGGCTCAGAACAGAGAGACTCCATTCATTTCAGAGAAAATAAGGGAAGAGAACAAGAGTCTGCCTGGTAATCCAGAGCATTCTTCTGGATCTCATCCAAGACCATCATGGCAGTACCTCTATGAGTCTAAGAACCACAGGGTTATGGAGTTTTGTGTGTGTAGGGGCGGGGGGGCAGGGTGGTGCTTAAAGTAAATACAGCTTAGACAAAAATACCCACATCCTTTCAAATATCTGGAATGCCTTCCCAGAAGGATGGGTACAGACAAGCCCAGACTAAGAAGACTATAATAAATACCTGACTCTTCCATGCCCAGACACTGAAGAACATAGGCAAGCATCAAGGACATCCAGGAAAACGTGACCTCACCGAATGAATTAAATAAGGCACCACAGACTAATCCTGGAGAAACAGAGATATGTGACCTTTTAGATAGACAATTTAAAATAGCTATGTTGAGGAAATTCAAAGAAATTCAAGATAACACAGAGAAGGAATTCATAATTCTATCAGGTAAGTTTAACAAATAAACTAAAAAAAATTAAAAGAATCAAGCAGAAATTCTGCAGCTGAAAAGTGCAATTCACATGCTGAAGAATGCGTCAGAGAAATTTAACAGCAGAATTGATCAAGCAGAAGAAAGAATGAGTGAGCTTGAAGGCAGGCTATTTGAAAATACACAGAGGAGAAAAAAGAAAAAAGAATAAAAAAACAACAAAGCATGCCTATAGAACCTATTAATAGAAAATAATCTCAAAAGGAAAAACTTTCATTGGCCTTAAACTGCTTTAAGTAGAGAAAGAGATAGGGATAGAAAGTTTATTAAACAGAATAATAACAGAGAACTTCCCAAACCTTAGAAATATATCAACATATAAGTACAAGAAGGTTATAGAACACCTCCAGGCATTTAATAATCGAGTTCCCACAGGTCAAAGATAAAGAAAGGATCTTAAAAGCAGCAAGAGAAAAGAAACAACATATAACAGAGTTACAATACATCTCGCAACAGACTTTTCAGTGGAATGCTTATAAGTCAGGAGAGAGTGGCATATCATATTTAAGGTGCTGAAGGAAAAAGAAAAAAAAAAAAAAACTTCTACCCTCTAAGACTATATCTGGTGAAAATGTCCTTCAAAATGAAGGAGAAATAAAGAGCTTCCTAGACAAAAGCTGAGAGAGTTGATTCACACCAGACCTTTCCTATAAGAAATACTAAAGGGAGTACTTCAATCAGAAAGAAAAGGATATTAATGAGTAATAAGAAATCAACTGAAGATACAAAACTCAATGGTAACAGTAAGCATAAAGAAAAACACAGAATATTATAACAGAATCTTATAACCATAATGTGTAAACTATTCTTAAATAGAAAGACTAAACAATGAACCAATCAAAAATAATAACTACAACAACTTTTCAAGACATAGACAGTATAATAAGATATAAATAGAAACAAAAAAGAGTTAAAAAGCAGAAGGACAAAGTTAAAGTGTAGTCTTTACTAGTTTTCTCTTTCTTTGTTTATGCAAGGAGTGTTAAGTTACTATCAGCTTAAAATAATGGGTTATAAGAGTATTTGTAAGCCTCATGTTAACCTCAAACCAAAAAATATACAATGAATACACAAAAAATAAACAGCAATAAACTATATGATGTCACCACAGAAAATCACCTTCACTAAAAGGAAGATAAGAGGGTAAGAAAGAAGGAAGAAAATAATACAAAACAACCAGATAACAAATAACAAAATGTCAGGAGTAAGTCCTTACTTATCAATAATAACATTTAATGTAATTAACTAAACTCTCCCATCAAAAAACATACAGTGGCTGAATGGATTAAAAAACAAGAACCAATGATTTGTTGCCTATAAGAAATACACTTAACCTATTAAGACACACATATACTAACAATAAAGGAATGGGAAAAAGATATTCCATACCAGTAGAAACAACACAAAAAGGCAGTAGTAGCTATACTTACATAACACAAAGTAGATTTCAAGACAAAATCTGTAATAAGAGACAAAGAAGGTCACTACATAATGATAAAGCAGATAGTTCAGCAAGAGGAGATGAGAATTATAAATATGTATGCACTCAACACTGGAGCACCCAGGTATATAATGCAAATATTATTAGAGCTAGAGAGACAGATATAAGCCCCAATACAATAATAGCTTGAGACTTCAACACCCCACTTTCAGCAATGGACAGATTTCCCAAGCAGAAAGACTACACAGAAACATTGAACTTCATATGCACTATGGACCAAATGGACCTAATAGATATTTACCAAAAATTTCATCCAATGGCTGCAGAAGATGCATTCTTTTCCCCAGCACATGAATCCTTTGAAAGGATAGACAATATGTTAGTTCAGAATACAAGTCTTAAAACATTCAAAAACAATTGAAATATCAAGCATAATCTTTAACCACAGTGGAATAGAAGTAGAAATCAATAACAAGAGGAATTTTGGAAACTATAAAATACATATACATTAAACAGTATGCTTGTGAATGATCAGTAGGTGAATGAAAAAATTAAGAAGAAAATCAAAAATTTTTTTTGAAACAAGTGATAATGGAAACACAACATACCAAAACCTATGGGATAAAGCAAATCAGTACTAACAGGTAAGTTTATAGCTCTAAGTCCCTACATCAGAAAGGAAGAAAAGCTTCAAATAACCACACAATGCATCTTAAAAAAAACTAGAAAAGCAAAAGCAAATGTAATCCAAAAATAGTAGAAGAAAGTAAATAATAAAGATTTGAGCCAAAATAAATGAAGTTGAAATGAAGAAAATAGAAAAGATCAAGGAACAAGTGTGTGTGTGTGTTTTTTTTTTTTTTTTGAAAAGTTAAACAAAACTTACAAATCTTAAGCTAGACTAAGACAAAAAGGAGAAGCTCCAAATAAAATCAGTGATGAAAAAGGAGACATTACAACTGATATTGAGAAATTCAAAAGTTCATTAGCGGCTACTATTAGTAAATAAGAGCCAAAACATTGGAAAATCTAGAAGAAATGGACAAACTCCTAGAAACATACAACCTGCTAAGAATAAGCCATGAAGAAATCCAAAACCTGAACAGACTAATGACAGTTTAAAATATTGAAGTCACAATAAAAAATCATGCAATTAAAAAAAAGCCAGGATCAGTAGTTGCACTGCTGAATTCTACCAAACATTTAAAGAAAAACTAATACCAATCCTACTCAAACTATTCCAAAAAATAGAGGAGGAAGGAATACTTCCTAACTCATTCTAGGAGTCAATGTTATCCTGATACCAAAACCAGAAAAAGGCACATCAAAAAAAAAAAAAGAAAGAAAGAAAGAAAGAAAAAGAAAGAAAGAAAGAAAGAAAGAAAGAAAGAAAGAAAGAAAGAAAGAAAGAAAGAAAGAAAGAAAACTGCAGGTCAATATATCTGATAAATATTGACAAATATTTATCAAATTACTAGCAAATTGAGTTCAAGAGTACATTGAAAAAAATCATTCATCATGACCAAGTGGGATTTATCCCTGAGATGCAAGAATGTTTCAATATATGCAAATAAATCAATGTGATACATCATATCACCAGAATGAAAAACAAAAACTATATGATCAGTTTGATGCTAAAAAAGCATTTAATAAAATTCAACATCTCTTCATGATAAAAACCCTCAAAATATTGGGTATAAAAAGAATACACCTTAACATAATAAAAGTCATATATGACAGAGCCACAGCTAGTATCATACTGAATGGGAAAAACCTGAAACCCTTTTCTCTAAAATCTGAAACACAGTAAGGATGCCCACTTTCACCACTGTTACTCAATTTAGTACTAGAAGTCCTAGCTAGAGCAATCAGACAACAGGAAGAAATAAAGGACATCCAAATGGGAAAGCAAGAAGTCAAATTATCTTTGTTTGCAGATGATATGATCTTATATTTTGAAAAACCTACAAACTCCACCAAAAAAAGTATTATTACTGAAAAACAAATTCAGTAAAGTTGCAGAATACAAAGCTAACATATAAAAAGTAGTAGCATTTCTATATGCCAACAGTGAACAATCTGAAAAAGAAATGTCAAAAAAGTAATCTCATTTACAATAGACACACATAAAAATTAAATATCTAGGAATTAACCAAAGAAGCAAAAGATCTCTATCATGAAAACAGTAAAACAAAGATGAAAGATATTGAAGAGGCCACCAAAAAAAGGAACATATTTCATTTTCATGGATTGAAAGAAGCAGTTTTGTTCAAATGTACATACTACCCAAAGAAATCTACAGATTTCCATGCAATCCCTATCAAAATACCAATGACATTCTTCATAGAAATAGAAAAGAAAAATCCTAAAATTGATGAGGAAAAGACCCAGAGTAGCCAAAGTTATCCTAAGCAAAAAGAGCAAAACTGGAGGAATCACATTACCTAACTTCAACTTATACTACACAGCTATGGTAACCAAAACAACATGATACTGGCATAAAAACAGACACATTGACCAATGGAACAGAAGCGAGAACTCAGAAACAAATCTACCCACCTATAATGAACTCATTTTTGGAAAAAGTGCCAAGAACATATACTGGGGAAAAGACAATCTCTTCAATAAATTGTGCTGAGAAAACTGGATGTCCATATTTAGAAGAATGAAGTGAGACCCCCATGTCTTGCTCTATACAAAAATCAAATCTAAATGGATTAAATACTTAAATCTAAGACCTCAAACTGTGAAATTACTACCAGAAAACATTGGGGGGAATCTCCAAGAGACTGGTCTGGGAAAAAATTTATTGAGTAGTAATACCCCATAAGAACAGGCAACCAAAGCAAAAATTGACAAATAGAATCAGATCAAGTTAAAAAGCTTCCACACAGCAAAGTTAACAATCATCAAAGTGAGAAAACACCACATAGAATGGTAGAAAATATGTGTAAACTACCATCTAACAAGGGGTTAATAACCAGAATACACAATGGGCTCAAACAACTCTATAGGAAAAAAATCTGATAATCCAATTAAAAACTGGGCAAAAGATTTGAATAGATATTTCTCAAAAGAGACATACAAAAGGCAAATAGGTATATAAAAATGTGCTCAACATCAGTGATCATCAGAGAAATGTAAGTCAAAACTACAATGAGATATAATCTCATCTTAGATAAAATAGTTTATATCCAAAAGATAGGCAATGACGAATGCTGGCAAAGTTGTGGAGAAAAGAGAACCCATTTACATTAGCACAAACAGTGCTAAAAATAAAGCTACCATATGATCTAGCAATCCCACTGCCCCGAAAAAGGAAATCAGTATATCGAAGAGATATCTACACTTTCATGTTTGTTGCAGCGCTGTTCAAAATAGCCAAAATTTGGTTAAGTGTCCATTAATGAAGGAATAAATTGAATGTGTTTAGTATTCAGCCATAATAAAGAATAAGATCCTGTCATTTGCAACAACATGGATGGGACTGGAGCTCATTATGCTAAGTGAAATAAGCCAGGCCAAAAAGGCAAACATCACATGTTCTTACTTATTTATGAGATCTAAAAATCAAAGAATTGAACTCATGGAGATAGAGAGCAGAAAGATAGTTTCTGGAGGCTGCGAAGGGAAGGGTCGGGTCAGGGGAGATGGGGTGATTAATTGGTACAATAATAATAATAATAATAAATAAGACCTAGTATTTGACAGCACAACAGGGTGACTTTAGTAAATAATAACCTAATTGTGCATTTTAAAATAACTAAAAGTGTATAATCAGATTGTAACACAAAGCATAAATGCTTGAGCGGATGGATACGCCATTTTGCATGATGTGATTATTATGCATTGTATGTCTGTACCACAGCATCTCATGTACTCCATCAATATATACACCTACTATGTGCCCACCAAAATTTAAATTAAAAAATTAATTTAAAAATGCATTATGAGTAAGTAAGGTTTATTCCTGAGATTCTGGTTTAACAATTAGACAATAAGTCTAAAGCCTTAAGACTTTAGGAAAAAAAAGCAATTGATTGAAAATTAATCAATTAAATTCACCATGTTATTTAACCACATAATATCTCAATAGATGCAGAAAAAGTATTTTACAAAATCTAATAGTCTTTTTCTCATAAATTTTCTCAGCAGTGTACAGAGGGACATTTCTTCAACATGATAAAGGACGTCTACAAAAAGCAACAGCTAACATCACGTGTAATGGTGAAAACTTGTATGTTTTCCCCTTAAATTCAGTAACAAAGCACTTCCTTTCACCATTGTGGTGATTCTACTTAGTGCCATAAGGCCAGAAAAAGTGATGACAGGCATCTATCTTAGAAGGGAAGCAATAAAACTGTCTTTACTCACAGACTACATGTTTATCTATGTATAAATCCTATAAAATGTACAAAAGCTGCTAGAATAAACAAGTGACTTTAGTCAGCTTGCAGATCACAAGCTATATATTTAAAAATCTATTGTTTTAATATATGTGCAATAAAAATAAGAAATTAATATAAAAATTGTATCATGATATATTAAACATAGAAGTATAAATCAAATAAGAGATACACAAGACTTGAACACTGAATGCTATAAACATTACTAGTAGAAGTTAAGGAAAATCTAAATAAATGGAGAGATATGTCATATTCATTCATCAAAATATTCAATATTGTAAGATATCAATTCTCCCCAAATTGATCTATAGATTCAATGCAATCCCAATTATAATTCTAACACAATTATTTGTAGAAATTGACAAGATGATTTCTAAAATAAATATGAAAATATGAAGCATGTAGAATAGCCAAAACAATTTTGAAAAAAAATAAAATGAAGAACATATACTATCAATATTAAAACTTATCACAGAGCTGCAGTAATCAAGACAGGATGATATTCATGTAAAGATATATAAATAGAAAAACAGAATTGTATAGAGTTCAGAAATAGATCCAGATATATATGGTTAACTTGATATTTGACAAAGTTTTAAAGATGACTTAGTGTGGAAAAGACAGTCTTTTCAAACTTTTTTGAGGAATAATTGACATATAAAAAGTTGTACAAAATTAGTGTATACATATTGTGCATAAGTATATACCCATGAAACTATCACCATCATCAAGACAATAAACATATCCATCGCCTCCCAAAGTTTCCTTTTGCTCTCTTTATTATCATTATTGCTTTGTTTCAAATTGAAAACTTTAAATATGTAAAGTTTGTTATTGTCAATTAGGCCTTAATAAACTTGTTTAAAACTTGAATAAAGACAATTATTCTCTAGGAAAGTTTAATTTTAAGAATGACATTGGAAAGTAAGAAAGAGTGGGTTTAAAAAAAAGCTTTAAACAAATAGGGTATATTGCATGATGCTGGGGTAATTTCAACAGCAGCATCATGCAATATACCATGTAACAAACTTGCACATGTACCCCTGTATCTAAAATAAAAGTAGAAATTTTTTTTAAAAAAAGAAATGAGTAAAAAAAAGATGACAAAAAGAAAGCAATTTACAATATCATAGGAAAGAAGAAACAATTAATTTTAACAAACAAAGTGTGACACTTGTATACTAAAAACTGCAAAAGGACAAATTGGACCTCTACCTCACACCATACACAAAAATTAATTATTAATTTAAAATGGATGATAGTCCTAAGTGTGAGAGCAAAAACCATAACATTCCTAGAAGGAAACACAGGAGTAAATTTTCATAACCTTGGGTTAGGCAATGGTTTCCTAAATATAACACCAAAATCACAATGACAAAAGAAAAAAACTCAGTAAACTGCACTTTGACAAAAACAAAAACAAAAAAAACAAACAAATGAACAAACAAAAAACTTAGGCTTCAAAGGAAACCATGAAGGAAATGAAAAGACAACCCATAGACTGGAAGAAAATATCTGTAAATCTTATTTGTGGTAATGGACTTGTATAAGGAATATGTAGAGCACTTCCACAACTCAACAATAAAAAAGACAAAAAAAAAGTTAATGGGCAAATTATTTGAATGACCCTTTCTCCAAAGAATATATACACATGAGCAATAACACGTGAATAGATATTCAACATCATTAGTCATCAGGGAAATGTAAATCAAAACCACAATGAGGTACCACTTCACATCTACTAGAATGATTATAATCAAAAAGACAGAAAGTAACAGGTGGCAACAAAGATTATTGAGAAGCTAGAACTCTCATATGTTGTTTGTGAGATTGTAAAATGGTGCAACAACTTTGCATAAGAGTTTGTCAATTCTTGAATACACTAAAGATATACCATAAGACGCAGCAATTCCACCCCAGGTATCTACCCATGAAATATTAAAATATATGTTCATACAAAAACTTGTAATCAATGTTCTTTGCTGTGTTATCAAAAATAGCTGAAAATTGGAAAATTTAGCTACTCATCAACTGATGAGTAGGTAAACAAATGTTCATCAGCTGATGAGTAGGTAAACAAAATGTTCATCAACTGTTGAGTAGCTAAACAAAATTTTGACACATACACGTGTATGTTCATCACAGCAGCAAAGACATGGAATCAACCTAAATGCCAATAAAGGTAGATGGATTAAGAAAATGTGATATATATATATACACATACACACAATTACAATGCATGATGTGTGTGTGTGTGTGTATATATATATATATTTCTCTTTTTATTATATTTTAAGTTCTAGGGTACATGTGCACAACGTGCGGTTTTGTTACATATGTATACCTGTGCCATGTTGGTGTGCTGCACCCATTCGCTTGTCATTTACATTAGGTATATCTCCTAATGCTATCTCTCCTCCCTACCCCCTCCCCACAATAGGACCCGGTGGTGTGTGATGTTCCCCTTCCTGTGTCCAAGTGATCTCATTGTTCAATTCCCACCTATGAGTGAGAACATGTGGTATTTGGTTTTCTTGCAATAGTTTGCTGAGAATGATGGTATCCAGCTTCATCTGTGTCCCTACAAAGGACACAAACTCATCATTTTTTATGGCTGCATAGTATTCCATGGTGTATACGTGCCACATTTTCTTAATCCACTGTGTCACTGATGGACATTTGCACTGATTCCAAATCTTTGCTATTGTGAATAGTGCCACAATAAACATACGTGTGCATGTGTCTTTATAGCAGCATGACTTATAATCCTTTGGGTATATCCCCAGTAATGGGATGGCTGGATCAAACGGTATTTCTAGTTCTAGATCCTCAAGGAATTGCCACACTGTTTTCCACAATGGTTGAACTAGTTTACAGTCCCACCAACAGTGTAACAGTGTTCCTATTTCTCCACATCCTCTCCAGCCCCTGTTGTTTCCTGTTTTTTTAATGATCACCATTATAACTGGTTTGTCAAAGATCAGATGGCTGTAGATGTGTAGTATTATTTCTGAGGGTTCTGTTCTGTTCCATTGGTCTATATGTCTGTTTTGGTACCAGTACCACGCTGTTTTGGTTACCGTAGACTTGTAGTATAGTTTGAAGTCAGGTAGCCTGATGCCTCCAGCCTTGTTATTTTGGCTTAGGATTGTCTTGGCAATGCGGGCTCTTTTTTGGTTCCATGTGAACTTTAAAGCAGTTTTTTCCAATTCTGTGAAGAAACTCCTTGGTAGCTTAATGGGGATGGCATTGAATCTATAAATTACCTTGGGCAGTATGGTCATTTTCACAATATTGATTCTTCCTATCCATGAGCATGGTATGTTCTTCCATTTGTTTGTGTCCTCTTTTATTTCACAGAGCAGTGGTTTGTAGTTCTCCTGGAAGAGGTCCTTCACATCCTTGTCAGTTGGATTCCTAGGTATTTTATTCTCTTTGAAGCTATTGTGATTGGGAGTTCATTCATGATTTGGCTCTCTGTTTGTGTGTTACTGGTGTACAAGAATGCTTGTGATTTTTGCACATTGATTTTGTATCCTGAGACTGCTGAAGTTGCTTATCAGCTTAAGGAGATTTTGGGCTGAGACAATGGGGTTTTCTAAATATACAATCATGTCATCTGCAAGGAGGGACAATTTGACTTCTTCTTTTCCTAACTGAATACCCTTTATTTCTTTCTCTTGCCTGATTGCCCTAGCCAGAACTTCCAACACTATGTTGAGTAGGAGTGGTGAGAGAGGGCATCCCTGTCTTCTGCCAGTTTCCAAAAGGAATGCTTCCAGTTTTTGCCCATTCAGTATGATATTGGCTGTGGGTTTGTCATAAATAGCTCTTATTATTTTGAGATATGTTCCATCAATACCGAATTTATTGAGAGTTTTTAGCATGAAGGGATGTTGAATTTTGTCAAAGGCCCTTTCTGAATTTACTGAGATAATCATGTGGTTTTTGTCTTTGGTTCTGTTTATATGCTGGATTACGTTTATTGATTTGCATATGTTGAACCAGACTTGCATGCCAGGGATGAAGCCAACTTGATCATGGTGGATAAGCTTTTTGATGTGCTGCTGGATTCGGTTTGCCAGTATTTTATTGAGGATTTTTGCATCGATGTTCATCAGGGATATTGGTCTAAAATTCTCTTTTTTTGTTGTATCTCTGCCAGGCTTTGGTATCAGGATGATGTTGGCCTTGTAAAATGGCTTAGGGAGGATTTCCTCTTTTTCTATTGATTGGAATAGTTTCAGAAGGAATGGTACCAACTCCTCCTTGTACCTCTGGTAGAATTCGGCTGTGAATCCGTCAGGTCCTGAACTTTTTTTTGGTTGGTAGACTATTAATTATTGCCTCAATTTCAGAGCCTGCTATTGGTCTATTCAGGGATTCAACTTCTTCCTGGTTTAGTCTTGGGAGAGTGTAAGTGTCCAGGAAATTATCCAGTTCTTCTAGGTTTTCTAGTTCATTTGCATAGAGGTGTTTATAGTATTCTCTGATGGTAGTTTGCATTTCTGTGGGGTCGGTGGTGATATCCCCTTTATCATTTTTTATTGCATCTATTTGATTCTTCTCTCTTTTCTTCTTTATTAGTCTTGCTAGCAGTCTATAAATTTGTTGATCTTTTCAAAAAACCAGTTCCTGGATACATTGATTTTTTGGAGGGATTTTTGTGTCTCTATCTCCTTCAGTTCTGCTCTGATCTTAGTTATATCTTGCCTTCTGCTAGCTTTTAAATGTGTTTGCTCTTGCTTTTCTAGTTCTTTTAATTGTGATGTTAGGGTGTCAATTTTAGATCTTTCCTGCTTTCTCTTGTGGGCATTTAGTGCTATAAATTTCCCTTTACACACAGCTTTAAATGTGTCCCAGAGATTCTGGTATGTTGTATCTTTGTTCTCATTGGTTTCAAAGAACATCTTTATTTCTGCCTTCATTTCGTTATGTACCCAGAAGTCATTCAGGAGCAGGTTGTTCAGTTTCCATGTAGTTGAGAGGTTTTGATTGAGTTTCTTAGTCCTGAGTTCTAGTTTGATTGCACTGTGGTCTGAGAGACAGTTTGTTATAATTCCTGTTCTTTTCCATTTGCTGAGGAGTGCTTTACTTCCAACTATGTGGTCAATTTTGGAATAAGTGGAATGTGGTGCTGAGAAGAGTGTATATTCTGTTGGTTTTGGGTGGAGAGTTCTGTAGATGTCTATTATGTCCGCTTGGTGCAGAGTTGAGTTCAGTTCCTGGATATCCTTGTTAACTTTCTGTCTTGTTGATCTGTCTAATGTTGACAGTGGGGTGATAAAGTCTCCCATTATTATTGTATGGGAGTCTAAGTCTCTTTGTAAGTCTCTAAGGACATGCTTTATGAATCTGGGTGCTCCTGTATTGGGTGCATATATATTTAGGATCGTTAGCTCTTCCTGATGCATTGATCCCTTTACCATTATGTAATGGCCTTGTTTGTCTCTTTTGATCTTTGATGGCTTAAAGTCTCTTTTTTCAGAGACTAGGATTGCAACCCCTGCTTTTTTTTGTTTTCCATTTGCTTGGTAGATCTTCCTCCATCCCTTTATTTTGAGCCTATGTATGTCTCTGCATGTGAGATGGGTCTCCTGAATACAGCAAACTGATGGGTCTTGACTCTTTATCCAATTTGCCAGTCTGTGTCTTTTAATTGGAGCATTTAGTCTATTTACATTTGAGGTTAATATTGTTATGTGTGAACTTGATCCTGTCATTATGATATTAGCTGATTATTTTGCTCATTAGTTGATGCAGTTTCTTCCTAGCATCGATGGACTTTACATTTTGGCATGTTTTTTCAATGGCTGGTACCTGTTTTTCCTTTCCACGTTCAGTATTTCCTTCAGGATATCTTGTAGGGCAGGCCTCGTGGTGACAAAATCTCTAAGCATTTGCTTATCTGTAAAGGTTTTTATTTCTCCTTCACTTATGAAACTTAGTTTGGCTGGATATGAAATTCTGGGTTTAAAATTCTTTTCTTTAAGGATGTTGAATATTGGCCCCCACTCTCTTCTGGCTCGGAGTGTTTCTGCCAAGAGATCTGCTTTAGTCTGATGGGCTTTCCTTTGTCAGTAACCCGACCTTTCTCTCTGGCTGTCCTTAACATTTTTTCCTTCATTTCAACTTTGCTGAATCTGACAATTATGTGTCTTGGAGTTGCTCTTCTCTAGGAGTATCTTTGTGGAGTTCTCTGTATTTCCTGAATTTGAATGTTGCCCTGCCTTACTAGGTTGGGGAAATTCTCCTGGACGGTATCCTGCAGAGTGTTTTCTAACTTGGTTCCATTTTCCCCGTCACTTTCAGGCACACCAATCAGATGTAGATTTGGTCTTATCACATAATCCCATATTTCTTGGAGGCTTTGTTCATTTCTTTTTACTCTTTTTTCTCTACACTTCTTGCTTCATTTCATTCATTTGATCTTCAATCACTGATACTCTTTCTTCCATTTGATCGAGTCGGTTACTGAAGCTTGTGCATTTGTCACATAGTTCTGGTGTTACGGTTTTCATCTCTATCAGTTCTTTTAAGTACTTCTCTACATTGGTTATTCTAGTTAGCCATTCATCAAATCTTTTTTCAAGGTTTTTAGTTTCTTTGCACTGGTTACATAGTTCCTCCTTTAGCTCTGAGAAGTTTGATCGACTGAAGCCTTCTTCTCTCAACTCGTCAAAGTCATTCTCTGTCCAGCTTTGTTCCATTGCTGGCGATGAGCTGCATTCCTTTGGAGGGGGAGTTGTGCCCTGATTTTTTGAATTTCCAACTCTTCTGCACTGCTTTTTTCCCCATCTTTGTGGTTTTATCTGACTTTGGTTTGATGATGGTGATGTACTGATGGGGTTTTGGTGTGGGTGTCCTTTCTGTTAGTTTTCCTTCTAACAGTCAGGACCCTCAGCTGCAGGTCTGCTGGAGTTTGCTTGAGGTCCACTCCAGACCCTGTTTGCTCGGGTATCAGCAGCAGAGGCTGCAGAACATAGAATACTGCTGAACAGCGAGTGTTGCTGTCTGATTCTTGCTCTGGAAGCTTTGTCTCAGGGGTGTTCCCAGCCGTGTGAGGTGTGAGGTGTCAGTCTGCATCTAGTGGTCAATGACTCCCAGTTAGGCTGCTCAGGGGTCAGGGACCAACTTGAGCAGGCAGTCTGTCTGTTCTCAGATCTCAACCTCAATGCTGGGAGATCCACTGCTCTCTTTAAAGCTGTCAGACAGGACATTTATCTCTGCCGAGGTTTCTGCTGCTTTTTGTTTAGCTATGCCCTGTCCCCAAGGTGGATTCTACAGAGGCAGGCAGGCCTCCTTGAGCTGTGGCAATCTGAGCTTTCCAGCAGCTTTGTTTACCTACTTAAGCCTCAGCAATGGCGGGCGCCCCTCCCCCAGCCTCGCTGCTGCCTTGCAGTTAGATCTCAGACTGCTGTGCTAGCAATGAGGGAGGCTCCATGGGCGTGGGACCCTCCGAGCCAGGTGTGGGATATAATCTCCTGGTGTGCCATTTGCTAAGGCCCTTGGTAAAGCGCAGTATTAGTGTGGGTGTTACGCGATTTTCCAGGTGTTGTGTGACTCAATTTCGTTTGGCTAGGAAAAGGAATTCCCTTCCCTCTTGTGCTTCCCAGGTAAGGCAATGCCTTGCCCTGCTTCAGCTCTCACTGGTTGGTCTGCACCCATGGACCAGCACCAACTGTCCGACACGCCCCAGTGAGATGAACCCAGTACCTCAGTTGGAAAGGCAGAAATCACCCGCCTTCTGTGTTGCTCATGCTGGGAGCTGGAGGCTGGAGCTGTTCCTATTTAGCCATCTTGGGTGCACCCCATATATATATTTCTATACACGCACCATGAAATATTACACAGCCCTAAAATAGAGTGAGATCATGTCCTTTGCAGCAACATAGATGCAGCTGGAGGCCATTATCCCAAGCGAACTAATGCAGGAACAGAAAACCAAATATTGCATATTGCTACTTATAAGTGGGAGCTGAACATTGACTACACATGGACACAAAGAAAGGAACGACAGACACCAGGTCCTACTTGAGGGTTGGGAGTGTGAGGAGGGTGAGGATCAAAAAAATACCTATCGGGTACTATGTTTATTATCTTAGTGATGAAATAGTATGTGCATCAAGGGCCAGTGACAGCCAATTTATCTGCAGAATCAGCCTGCACATGTACCCCTGAAACTAAAATAAAAGTTTTTTTTAAAATGTGGCTCATCCATACACTGGAATATTATTTGGTAATAAAAAAGAGTGAAGTACTGACACACGCTACAACATGAATATACTTCTAAAACATTATGCTAAGTTAAAGAAGTTATGAAAGACCTCACGTATGATTCCATTATGTGAAACCTCCAGAATAGGCAAATTCATAGAGGTAGAAAGTTGATTAGTGGTTACCTAAGACTAAGGGATGGGGGTAAATAGCAGGGTAGGGGATGGGTAGTGACTGCTAATGGGTACAAGGTTTATTTTTGCGATGAAGAAAATATTCTAAAATTAGGTTATGGTGATGGTTGCATGACTCTGTGAATACCCTGTCATTGAGTAATACACATGATCTCCAGCTTAGGATGGTTCAACATAAGGTTTGACTTACAATTTTTCAACATAATGATGGTGTGAAAGTGATAAACATTCATTATGCTTCTCAACTTATGGTGGGGTTACATCCTGAAAAATCCAACAATGTATGATACAATTATTAGATGTAACCTTATTGTAAGCTTTATCAAGAGAGACTGCTGTGCTGCATTTGCTGCACTGGCAGTTTATGCAACCTTCCAAGGAAGAGGAAGGCTGTAAGATGGGTCAGGTTCAGAGGAGCTATAGATGCGACTCATTCACCTAATGCAGGATTTACCCCAAACTACCTCATCCCAAAGGCAGAATGTTGTGGGGGAACCTTGACTCCTGCCTGGCACCCAGACTCTGCAGTAAGTATTTCATTGCCTGACATCCTGTGAGAATGCCCTTCCCAGCACCCCTTGGTAGAACATATGATTGTTCATGTATTTATGACCACCTTCCTCAATAAACTTTAAACCCCACGAAGACAGAATTATGTCCCTTTTACAACTCCCAGACACTCAGTGTGTAGCAGAATGCTATTCCTTTTGTTGAACAAACTGAGTACCTACTATGTGCTAGATACAATAAATAAATGAATTATTGCTGGAGTGGTAATTTTTCAGCAGGAGCTGCAGACATGTAAAACCACACCTTCAATAATAAAATAAGCCAGGAAAGGTGGCTCACCCCTGTAATCTGAATATTTTGGGAAGCTGAAGTGGGAGGATCACTTGAGGCCAGGAGTTTGAGACCACCCTGGACAACATAGCAAGACACCTGTCTCTACAAAAAAAAAATTTTTTTTAATTAACTGGGTGTGGTGGCATGCACTTGTTGTCCTAGCTACTAGGGAGGTTGAGGCAGGAGGATTGCCTGAGTTCAAGAGATGGAGGCAGCAGTGATCTATAATCACACCACTGCACTTCAGCCTGGGTAACAGAATGAGACCTTGTCTCTTAAAAAATAAAAATAAAATTTTTAAAAAAGAAAATATTTCTTTTTTCACCATCAGTTAGGTTCATGGCTGAGATCCCTATAAAAAAAAGAGATTAGGAAGAGAAAAGTAAACAAATTTACTTAATGTAAGTTTTACATGACATGAGAGCGTTCAGAAATGAAGACCCAAAGAAATAGGAAAATTTGTGAATGAAAAGTAGAGAGTTGTGCAGAAGTATGATCAGACAAAGAGGATATGATTTCACGGTAATAAACTTAGGGGAACTTATCAAAACCTGTTTAAGTTGTTCTCTGTGTCCCTGTGTCTTCAGAGATAGGGACATTCCTTTTCTTGGATTATGGATTGAGTACCCCTTATCCAAAATGCTTGGGACTAGAAGTGTTTCGGATTTCTAATTTTTTAAAATTTTGCATTATTTGCATATACAAAATGAGATATATTTGGGATGGGACCTAAGTCTAAACATGAAATTCATTTATGTTTTATATATTATTTAGACATACATCCTGAAGGTAATTTTGTACTGTATTTTAAATAATTTTGTGACTGAAACAAAGTTTTGACTGTATTTTGACTGCAACCCATCACATGAGCAGATCAGGTGTGGAATTCTCTACTTGTGGTGTCATGTAAGATCTCAAAAAGTTTTTAATTTGGGAGCAGATTTTGTTTTTTTTGGTGAGAAATATTAAACCTGCATTGGGAGAGAATCCCTTTCATGAGAGTCTTATAACCTACTTTAGAGAAAAGTCAGAGAATTCTTTATGGTCCACTTCAGGAGAGAAGGACTAAAGAAGGTCAGAAAGACCTTCCCGCTTCTGCTGTTTTCTTATATGCCAAGGTACCTTAATTTGGATTAGCATGTCATGAATCCTATGAAAGCTGCTGTAAAGAAAAAGTAAAGAGGTGAGTTAACATTTAAAACTTTCTACAAGCCAAATGGTGTCCCAGGCATTGCCACACATGAGATTGCATCAATCACCAAGATTTTATGTTTTTGTTATTCCTGTTTAAACATTTTAAAAAGCTCAGAGAGGTTAAATTTGCTGAATGTTCCACAACTCTAAATGAAGCTGTAGTTCCAAACTCAGAGTTATCTGATTTCAATTTTCTTCTCCTTAGGCCATACTAAAAAGAATACCAATCATTTATTTTTTTCTTAAAATTGATATAGTTCTCACCTATCTCACTTGCTTATAACTAGAGTTACAAGAAAACTTTCAGAAACTTTCTCTGCTTTTGGATTACATTATAATTAGGACTATCTAAAAAAGCAGTGTCCTATTTGTCCACAAATAGATGTACACAGGCCCTGGAAATATCTCTGATTGTCCTCTCTAGACTCCTAGATACTTAGTGATAGTTACCTTTGTCACTATCATTTGAACAAAAGCAGGGTGATGTAAATGTACCCAAAAGTAGAAAAAATAAACTGAATAGTGTGCTCTCTTCTAATATGCATTTCCAGAACAGACTCTAGCAAAGGGTCACTCATCTGGAATACTTGATTTTTTAAATGTATAATAAATTGAAAGAATTCTAAAACAAGACGTGAAAAACATCAGTTTTAGGTTTCGTTTTTGTGTTTGTTTTGCTACTAGCCTAAGAAAAGAAAAGAAAAAGACATATCAGAGGTTGGTTGGCTGAAGGATAAAAAGATACAGAAATATGATCAAAATATAGAAAGTTATTTCTTGAAAAAGAGACTGGAACAAAGGGCACCATGATGCCAACATTATGGTCTAAAGATGGGATTTACAAATAGATTTTAGAATTCTACTGTTTTCTGTAACTTTAACATTTTCTATAGCAATCACGCTCCCTTTTGGTAATAAAGAAAAATATATGTATTTTAAGAGGGAGAACAAAGAATTAGAAATTCATTTTGACTTGTTACTTTACATTCTTTTCCTTACATCATATACAAGTTTATAATTGGTTTAGTACACATAAATCAAGCACTGCTTTATGCACATCAGCAAAGGTGATGCTAGAGGGGTGATGCTTTGTTGAACTTTGTTCAACAAAGTTGAACATAACAGAAGCAAAATAAAATAGAGTAGGGAGGTCAATTTCAAACAAACAATTAACAAAAAAAAAATTAACTTTGTAAGTACCACAGGTTAAGATTTATAAAATCCCTTCAGGAAAACAAATATGAAAGTGTTTAGAAACTGCTTAATTTTGCACTTGAAAGTGCTTAATAACTCAGATTCTGTGCTAATCGTTTAAATTATCTTAGCCATCTGAGAAATAATGTGATTTTATTAATATTAAAATAACACTAACAAAGAATGTAAAAGGAACGTCCCTGAGCAGTAAACAGTGTACTATGCTTAGTAAATACTTTTGAATACATAAACAAAATAAATTCAGGAAAAAAGAGATGATAAAAGCTCTTAATATTTATTTTTTATAAAGTACCCAGTAAGTAAATTTAGAGCCAAAGATTAGTAAAAGACGATAATAAATAAGTGAAAATAAAGAGAACATTTAAGCTGTAAAGCATAAGATTATTCTCTAATCCTCTTAGTATTTTCAGACTTTTCTTAAATGCCAATCTTTTAAAATTAAATAACCCTGCTGTGTGGCAGGTTTTAATTTTTTAGCATCTAGTTTGCAAGACAGAAAACCAACTTAGGAGTTAATTTTCTTAGGGAAAAGATTAAAAAGGAGAAATTCAAACTATTTTACCTAATGTTCTTATAGACAAGTTAGTTTGTTGTCTTAAACATTCTGAAAGCTAATTCAGAATTTAGTATTTTGGTAGCAAATTTTCTTCTCCATGTGGTGAGGAATAGAAACATTTAGTAATTGATTAATAGGTTGCAAACAGATATAATCTTTAAAAAGTATTTAGTTTCCATTATCCTCTGTAAAGTACTAGGTTTCAGGATTATGCTTTACCACAGATTAAATAGTTTATCTTTTGGGTGCCCTAGGCAGTCATCCAGTCTAGTAAATGGCTAATGGAAGTCATAACAATAAAGCTAGATAGAGGGTTTCTGTTGTTATTTTACTTTCAGCACCACTAGGTTATAGTGCAGTGGGGGGTGTGAATTCCTGCCTGATGCTTTCAAAATATTCCCATATGTTTCATAGAGTGACTTTGTGCTGACACAAAAGTGTTACAAATACCTCAAGAAAACTCATTCGAAAAGGTTATGGTATGATCACATATTTGAGATAAATATAAAATAATTGTTCTCTTCTTTCAATGAGATAAAAACAAAACACATACAGGATGAAACGAAGGGTGCTCTGTGCTGAGGTTATTACATTGCCTCCCATTAAGGTCAGATGTGTCTCTCAGCCATTCACTTCTGCCTTGCCAGTGCCTGGCACTTGGCAGGTACTCACTAAATGTTGGCTGTTGAATTAACTGAAAAGAGAACAATGAAGAAGCGATTGCAAAAATGAAGCACACATCCCCTTGCCACAACTTTTCCAATGTTTTTATTGTGGTAGAATACACATAACATAAAAGTTACCATCTTAGCCATTTCTAAATGACAGTTGAGTGGTATTAAATGCATTTATAATGTTGTACAACCATCACCACCATCTATCTCCAGAATTCTTTACATCTCGTAAAACTGAAACTTCAGACCCATTAAACAATAAGTCCCCACTCTCTCTTCCCCCAGCCCCTGGCAACCAACATTCTACTTTCTGTCTCTATGATTTTGACCGCTCTAAGTTCCTCATACAGAATCTGTCTTTTTGTGATTGGCTTATTTCACGTAGCATAATGTCCTCAAGATTAATTTATGTTGTAGTATATTCCAGAATTTCCTTTCTTTTTAAGGCTGGGTTATATCCCATTGTATGTATATACCGCATTGTGCTTATCCATTTATCCATCAATAGACATTTTAGCTACTGTGAATAATGTTGCTGTGAACGTGGGTTGAACAAATACCTCTTTAAGACCGTGCTTTCAATTATTTTGAGCAAATACTCAGACGTGGAATTGCTGGATCATATCATATAATTCTATTTTTTATTTTTTGAGAAGTTGCCAGTTTTCCACAGAGGCTTTACCATTTACGTTCCCACCAACGGTGCACAAGGGTTCCAATTTCTCCACATCTTCACCAACACTCTTTGTCTCCTGTGGTTTTGGATAGTAGCCATCCTAATGGGTATGAGGTGGTATCTCATTGTAGTTTTGATTCGCATTTTCCTAATGATTAGTGAAGTCAAGCATCTTTTTGTGTGCTTATTAGCCATTTGTATATCTACTTTGGAGAAATGTTTAATCCAGTCATTTTTCCATTTTTGCACTGGGATGTTTTTGTGTTGTTGACCTTTTAGAGTTCTCTGTATTCTAGGTATGAATCCCTTATATAATATATGATTCACAAATATGTTCTCCCATTTTGTGGGTTGTCTTTTTACTCTGTTGATAGTGTCTATCCATTAAAAAATTTCGTAATCTAATTTTAACTGTTTCAAGGTTTTAGAAATAGATGAGGACATATGTAGCATATTTTTAGCTGTATAATGTCTACTCTAGAATTACCAAAGAAATGTTTAAATTACCTTGAGTAACATAATTATGTTGCCTCAGGTTAAAAGGCCTCTGGAATTGATGATGAAAATTTTTATCTTGGTAACAAGTAGAGCATCACATAAGACGATCAATGGTAATATGTTGAAAGAAGAAAGAAAGGCAAAAAATAAAGGGAGATGAGAAGGAAGAAAGGCAAAACGAGGAAGAAAGGATCAAATGATACAATGTATGAATTTACCAGAGGACACAGAAAACTGTAATGCTTTGTAATACCTACCTTTGCCATGTAGAACAAAAGGTACTGACAATCACTGGAAAATATTTATTTCTAATGGAATAAAGGAGTCTTCTTTTAAAACAAAATGAGGTACTGGCCCCCTTGGCATACCAGTGTTACACACTGATAATTTTCTGTTTAAAAAAATCAATGTCAAAATGTCATTGGCTGGGCATGGTGGCTCACGCCTATAATCCCAGCACTTTAGGAGGCTGAGGTGGGAGGATCACCTGAGGTCAGGAGTTCAAGACCAGCCTGACAGACATGGAGAAACCCAGCCTCTACTAAAAATACAAAATTAGGAGGGTATGGTGGCGCATGCCTTTAATTCCAGCTACTCCGGAGGCTGAGGCAGGAGAATCACTTCAACCCGGGATGCAGAGGTTGTGGTGGGCCAAGATCACACCGTTGCACTCCAGCCTGGGCAGCAAGAGCGGAACTCCATCTCAAAAAAAAAGTCATCAAAGTAGTATTTTACTCCAAACAGCTAAAGAGTCACAAGGAATGCTATTGTTCGTGGTTAGGTAACATCTAATGACCACTTTTACAATCTTATGATATCAATAATTATTTCCCCTTTATAGGAACTTTACAACTCACTATGCTTATGAATATCTCTCTTTGTTTAAAACAACCTAGATTAGAAAATGTAAAAACAAACATGACAACATGGTGAAACCCCATATTTACAAACAAATACAAAAATTAGCCAGGTGTGGGGGCATGTGCCTGTAGTCCTAGCTACTTGGGAGTCTAAGTTGGGAGGACTGCTTGAGCCTGGGAGGTCGAGGCTGCCATGAGCTGTGATTGTACCACTGTACTCCAGCCTGGGCAACACAGCAAGACCCAGTCTCCAAAAAAAAAAAAAAAGAAGAAAAAAAAACCACCTTTGATTTTCTTTTCAACATTGAAATTAATTTTTTTAAAGGGAGAAAGATTCTAATATGGCAAGTTTCTTACCAGTATGAATCATTTTCAACAGACGAAATTTTTATTAGAAAATAATGAATTTTATCAAAACGTGGATTAGTCTTAATAGTACTGGTCCGTGGCCTGGGGGTTGGGGTCCCCTATCCTATCCTATAAAAATCAGGTGCTTTTATAGGCTGTATGTATTACATATATGTTATTACCTCTCTCAATATACTGTACTTAAAAAGGTTTTATATGTAATACATATTGAGTGATCTATGAATCATTTGGGAATTTGTTAATGTTCTGTATCTGTGCTGTACAAATGCAGGTCATTATATAGTAGGTCTGGAGTGGAGCCTGCGATTCTGCACTTCTAACATAAGCCCAAGTGACATCAATGTTGCTGATACCACTGCACATTCAGTGGAAAGCTTCTCCAGGGCTGGTCTGCCAATGCAAGAACAGGGGCTTTTTTTGGGATAGACCACAAGCAGAATAACAATACTTTCTCAGGAAGAAAACGACTCAGTCAAAATAATGATAAATAACTGTACAGAATGGAAGGCCAGGCCCACTGTCCTCTTGTCCATGTGTTTCCTTGACCATCTAAAAACATAGGAGGGAGAGGATGGAGTGTTAGAGGAATAGATGCAAATGAAAAACTACTCCTCTTTTCACATCTCTACAACAGCACCTACCACCTACATAAAACAGTACACTGACGTTAATTTTCAATAAAGCAATGGGAGTATTTCCTACTGTTTGAATTTCTGTCTTTTCCTATTTACCTTACATGTGTCTTTTTCTCCTTTTTCCTCTTGAGACCCATTAGTTATCATGGAAACAATGACTCTGGTGAGAATGAGGAATAAAGACGTAAGTATTTTCAGCTGAGGCAAAGTGCCACAAATTGCATGCAATTCTCAGAGCTAGGTTTACACCACAGTTGGAAAGCAGCAAAATTAAATCAGAAATTAGACAGCTGAATTATTCTGGATTCAACTCTAGAAGGCAGACTGCTAGTCTCTGCAGGAGAACATACGAATCTGAACTGCAGAGAATGATTAGGCAATGAACGGCACACTGGGAGAAAATGCATTTGTAGGAGGAAAGGATAAATAAAAGTTCTCTGTCCCTTTCCTACAAATTTTAAATAGCCCTTTGTTGTGGGGTGTTGGAATTATTGCATTGAAAAGACCATTAGTAAGAACTTATAAAAATAGCATGGTTCCCAATATTTAGGGAAGAGCCTCTGGTTAGGAAAAAATTTTTAAAAAGACATCCACATTATATAAGAATTCCATTTACACACGTGGGCAAGGTGAAGCCTATGGGGTTGTCCAGTGAAAATCTGAACCTGATTTGTCAAGTCATGAAGACAAATGATGATCAAACAGAGCACTTTAAAATGAACTGCCATAAACAAGAAGAGTGCAGCTTACTGCTGCTATTAACTATAATTGAGTTTGGGAAGGAAACAGAAGCCGGATGCAATATAGGTAATTAAAGAACAAGCTTTTGTTAACACTGGCAATCAAGGGGTTGCGATTTTAGAGACGTTGAATGTATTATGGTGCCCTGAAACTCGTCTATTTTTAAATAGGTAGTGTATTTCTCTCTCCTGCAACACTAAAGTATAATCCTAGCTAACAGACAGGTCGTTTTCTATTCAAACTATTTACTATCCATTTAGGGCAAAGATGAGTCTTTTCAAAATTCAGAATTACCATGGAAACCATATTCTGAATCCCTGAGGAATGGGGAACAATTGGTTATGAAATTGTGATGGCTAAATTACAAGTCCCTAAATAGTGCATTATTGTAACTACTACCTCAATACTAAGCATATGGGTTTTTATTTTGTTTCCTTTTAAAATGAATTCATTGTTCTTTACAAGATGCCTATAACATTTTGATTAGGTAACTTAAAGCAAATATGGTATTTCAAAATATGATAGCTGAGATTCAAAATTAAAATCATAATGAATATAAAAGAATGATTACAATTGTCATACCAGATGTTCAACATTTCTGGAGAAATAACATAGACTTAGCTTTCTAAAAATGTTCAGAGGTAAAACATGAAAATAATACTAGGAGATCCAATAAGTAGGACCTGTTTAGAAAGTTTTGAATCATGCTATTTTGAAAGAAAACTTGAATCTCAGCAGTAGCTCTTCAGATAAAAAATTAGAGTAAACAGCACATTTATTTCCAGATTAGGTACAAAGGTAGAATTATAAAGCTTTGTGATATCCATCTTTTTCCTCCTACTGTATATGTAACTCTGCTACTCGGCTAACTAAAATGAACTATTGACTCAGAATGTTCATACCTACCATCTGGCAGAAAGGATACAACTCTACGTAAGGGTTGTGCTGTGTACCACATTCTTAATCAGGGGAGCTTGATTACTGTTAACACTAGCTTTAGACTGAGATTATATATCGGTTTCTAGACTAGGTCCACTTAAATAAATCTCAATCTCTACCTTAAATTCACTCCAGATCCAGGATTCAGATCCTTCCTATCCCACAAAGTAAATTCTTGACAAAGTATCTTGTATATTTCTAGTCCCATCTAGGATTAGAGCTCTCCTGCTTTGATCTTGCCAGAGCCCTCTGGACTAAGCCCCTGGCCCCTAAAGCTTCTTTCTTGCCAGGTTTGTCTGATTTTGCCATCTTGCCATGTGACTATTGCCACTGTCATTATCCTCAGGCATCATACCTAGCTTACCATATGGCAAATTTGTCCAATCATACCTCCAAGCATTGTTTTTGATGCGACCTTTTGAGACCTTTTGACCTTTTGAGATCACTTTGCCTGACCTAGGGGATCTACATCATCCCTAGGTTCCAGTTCTCCATAATCAGTGCTACTCAAAATAACTTTCTGGAATGATGGAAATGTTCTATATCTGTGCTGCTCAATTTGGTAGCCACTATCAACTGGTGCCTCTCAGGTACATAAAATGTGGCTAATGCGACTAAAGGAATTAAATTTTTAATTTAAAAATTTTTGATTAATGGGATATTATTTTGGATAGCACAGATCTAGATCCTCCCTAACCTCTTGGTAGCTTAGAAATGTAAATCACAATA